>NW_007232249.1:0-21177 GCF_000164805.1 Carlito syrichta | reverse complement strand
CTGCTCCCAGCCACCGCAGTCTTGACCTGCTGGGCTCCGGCGATCCTTCTGCCTCAGCCTTCCAAGTAACTGGAACTACAGGTGCGCGCTACCATGCCCGGCTAATTTTTTTAAATTTATGGTAGAGATGAGGTCTCGCCAAGCTGCCCAGGTGGGTCTTGGACCTGCGGGCTCAGGCAATTCGCTCACCTCAGCCTCCCAAGGTGCGGGATTACAGGCTGAGCCACTGAGCCCGGCTTCACTGAAATTTTTTAATATCAGATTTTGAATTCTTCTTTAGGCATTTTGTAGGTTTCCTTTTCAAGAAACGGGGATATCATTGTATTCCTTTGGAGATGTCATGTTTCTTTGCTTTTTCATGTTTCTTACATCCTACATTGACATCTGTACATCTAGTGTAACAGTTGCTTTTTCAGTTTTATGGTTTGGCTTTTTGTAGGGACAATTTAAAAAAAATATAGATACATCTACAGATATATAAATATAGATATGTCTGGTAAGGTGCTTTAGCTTTTTTTTTTTTTTTTTTTTTTTGAGTTGGAGTCTCACTCTGTCACCCAGATTGGGGTGCAGTGGCTGCTCCCAGCCACCGCAGCCTCAACCTGCTGGGCTCTGGTGATCCTTCCGCCTCAGCCTTCCAAGTAGCCGGAATTACAGGCATGTGCTACCACACCCGGATGATTTTTTAATTTATTGTAGAGATGAGGGCTCGCTGCCCAGGTGGGTCTCGAACCCGTGGGCTCAGGCAATCCACTCACCTCAGCCTCCCAAAGGTGCAGGATTACAGTGCTTTAGCTTTGATTCTGGGTGCATGTAGTAGCGTAGACTCTGATTTTTTAGATGTAATCAGCATCAGTGATGTCTGTGAGTTCTTCAGTGTTTAGGTTGTACTTGTTAGTGGAGACTGTGATGAGACTTTGGTGAAGATGGGAATGGTCCTTGGGTACCAGTGGTGGTGATGGTGGTGGTGGGCCCAGCTTGCTTATTCTTGGGCCCCCCTGTGGTGTATGTGAACACCTGTGGTGGTGAGTCTTGACTGGTTGGTTCTTGGGCCTTAAGGGGCAGCATCCTTGGGTTCTGGTGGTGATAGTGGTTGGCTGGGCAGGCAGGTCCTTATTCTCCCAGGTGGTGTGATTGGTATTGGTGGTGGCAGTAGTAGCAGTGGGCCAACCTTTGCCTCTGATCAACATGCATGTATGCCAGTGGCAGTGGTGTTACGCTGGTTAGTTTCCTGGCCCCTAGGTGTACACATATGGTGACCTAGATCATTGGCATGAGGTGCTCATGGGCATTGGTGACACGTAGGGTTGTCTCCTTCTTATGAGTCTGGACGGCCACCCATGTGTGTTGTGAGTGGTGGGCATGGTGGTTTGGTCCACACACATTCAGCATGTGCAGGTAATGACAGTGTTGTTGTTAGTGCAGTGTTATTCTCTGGCTTCTCTGATGGTGCGTGTAGGAAGTGGTGGGTGGTGCAGACGTATCCTCAGGCCCTGGGATGGCACCTGGTCAGGTAGACCCCAGATCCCCTGAAGGCCCATAAATGTGCATGGAGGTCCTGCTGCTGGAGGAGTTGGGGTTGCTTTCAGTGGCAGTAGCCCTGTGTAGGTGGCTCTCAGGCTCTGGAGAGTGCATGCTTCTGCTCTTTTTGTCTTGGGGGCAGCCTCCAAGATGTGCTACATTGCCATTCAGTTGGCGCTGTGATACTGATACTGCAGTCTTCTAGGTGAATGTGGGGGGATGTTAGTGGGGGCTTTGTAGATGTGGAGATTCAAAGGCCGTAGGTGTTCAGGGAAGCATGTAATCTTGTGTGGGCTGAGATTTCAAAGTGTCACCCTGCTGCAACTGTTTGTGTCTCTGAGAGATACATGGGAATAGGACTAATGCCCTCTCTGGAATAATACCATTGTGTGGGCTCTAGCTACCTCCCTATACTAGCCTCAGTGCCCACAAGGGCCTAGGGGCTCTCCCATGGCTAGGATTGTGGGAGTCTGCAGTGAGAATGTGGAGCATCTCTTGCTTACCTTTTTCTCATAACAGGGAATTTCTCCTGGCTGTGAACTGATCCTGGCCTGGCTGGCTGCTTTGCTTTCCTCTTCTTTGTGCCTCAGAGCTTTCCGGTCACTTCCATGCTGAATTCCAGTGTTCTTTCTTAGAAACTCAATTTGATGTGGTTATCTAGTTGGTGTTTTGGTTCTTCTTTATGGAGGAGCTGAATGCTGGCCACCTCTAGTCAGCTGTCTTGAGCCACCTCATCTTTTCTGCTTTTTTTTCTCTTTGTATGAGTAAAGAATTTTTCCATCCAGTGTTCAACTATGTTGTGTTTTCCTTGGCAGCTCTAAAACACCAAGATGCAACAGGCAGAAATGCTCAGACTTCTACTCCTGGTAACAGCCAAGAGATGTCACTTGTTGGACAGCTGTTAGTGAAATTCTGTTTATATAGGAATTTTTTTTTTTTTTGAGTTGGAGTCTCACTCTGTTGCCCAGGCTGGAGGGCAGTGGCATACTCATGGCCACCCCAGCATCACGGCTCCGGTGATCCTTCTACTCATCCTTTCAAGTAGCCGGTACTATAGGCGTGCACTACCATGCCTGACTAATTTTTTTGATTTATTGTAGAGACCAGGTCTCACCAAGTTGCCCGGGCTGGTCTCGAACCTGTGGACTCAGGCAATTCACTCGCCTTGGCCTCCCAAGGGATTACAGGCTGAGCCACTGAGCCCAGCCAGGAATTGTTTTCTTACTTCATTTTTGGATTGTTTCTTGCTACTTTATAGAAATATGTTTGACTTTGTTGTACATTGATCATGTGTCCTGAGGCATTGTTAAACTTATTTATTCTTTTTTCTATTTAGACAGTTTATTTTGTGCCACTCTTGTGCATACAAAAAAGGAAAATAAAAATAAAATAAATTGGTTAATGAATTCTTAAAATTTCTAAACCTGTTCTCAGCTCAGATTTCATAATGCCCTTCTTTTTTCACACACCATTATCCTCTGTGTCATCAAGAGTCATAGACTAAAACGTATCAGTAGATATTACTCTACTATTACCTCCAAAATCTTCCAAATTGCTTGATTCTCATTCTGCTGGTTTTGCTGGTACAAGCTGATACAAGAAGGATTTAGATGACAACCAGGATGGAGATCTCTTCCTTAAGTCACCTCTAAACAATTTGTTGAGTGGAATGTCAATGGGAATAGCAACCATGTTGAGTGTGCATAGGCAAATGACAACCTGGCCTGGCAGACAGTGATAGTAAGATGCCATGTATCATAAGAAAAATCCCCATTTTAGAGATGTAAGAAGTGAGAAAAAAATGTTATGAAAGAATGTATTCAGTTTAATGTTTAATCTGTCACTCAACTATCAGTCTCTATAGCATTCTCCTTTTTATTTATTTATTTATTTTGAAGATGTGGGGTACAATTAAGGGTTAGGTATACAAATGTTCATTATGCAGGTATCCTTGTTGATGAAGTGTGCCTCACCCTCCCCTGGCAGTTTCCCTCAATTACCAATCCCACACCCCCTCCCCTGGCAGTTTCCCACTACTGCCAATCCCTTTATTATATTATAATAATCGTTCAAGTTCTGCTTATTAGTGAGAACCATACGTTGCTGTTTGAATACAATGTGTCTTGGAAAAAACTTTATTGAATTTGATCTATTTGATGATCTTTGAGCTTTTTGTTTCTGTATATCTTTATCTCTTGCAAAACTTGGGAAGTTTTCAGCCTAAGTTCTTTGTTCTGTTCTTTGTTTCTGTGATAGATCACTGAGTATGATTGAATCTAAATCCATCCAAGTTGCTGTGAAGTCCATATGTTTGTCCTTCTTTATGACTGCACAATATTCCATTGTGTATATGTACCACATTTTTTGGATCCTGTCCAGTTTTGATGGGTAGCATGTTTTTGCTATTGTGAATAGAGCTGCAGCAAACATGTGTGTGCAGGTATCTTTTTTGTAGAATGATTTGAGCTCCTTTGGGTATATTCCCAATAGGGGAATTGCTGGGTCATATGGAAGGTTAATTTCTAGTTCTTTCAGAAATCGCCACACTGCCTTCCAAAGAGGTTGCACTAGTCTGGATTCCCACCAGAAGTGTAGAAGTATTCCTTTTTCGCCGCATCCTCACCAGCATCTGTTATTTGTTTTATGGCCATTCTTACTGGAGTCAGGTGGTATCTCAGTTTGGTTTTGATTTGCATTTCCCTGATGATTAGTGAGACTGAGCACTTTTTCTTGTGTTGGCTGCTCATATATCTTCTTTTGAGAGGTATTGATTCATGTCTTTTGCCCATTTTTTAATGGGGCTATTTTTTTTCTTTTCGGCATGTTTGAGTTCCTTGTGGATCCTAGATGTTAGGCCTTCGTCAGATATACAGTTGGCAAATATTTTTTTCCCATTCTGTGTGCTGTGTCCCTGATCTCCTGATGGTTTCTTTTGCTTTGCAGAAGCTCATCAGTTTGATGAAGTCCCACTTGTCTATCTTATTTCTTATGGTATGAGCATTTAGGGTTTTGATCTGGAATTTGTTGTCAGCTCCAATTTCCATAAGGGTGTCTCCTGCATTTTCTAAGCTTCTTATAGTTTGAGGTTCTATGTTTAGATCTTTGATCCATTTATAGTTAATTTTTGTGTATGGTGATGGGTAGGGGTCCTGTTTCAATCTTCTGCATGTGATCAGCCAGTTTTCCCAGCACCATTCACTGAATAGGTTCTCCTCTCCCCATTGGTTGTTATTGAATGAGTTGGTTTAGAAATTGAGGTTTTGCTATCCTGTTCCATTGGCCTATATGTCTGTTCTTGTACCAATACAGGCTGTTTTGATTACTGTAGCCTTATAGTAAAGTTTGAAGTCTGGAAGTGTGATCCCTCCTGCTTTGTTTCTTTTGCTAATGATTGTTTTTGCTATTCGTGGTCATTTATATTTCCATATGAATTTGTGTATTGTCATTTTCCGTTCTGAGAAGAATGATGTTGGTAATTTAATGGGTATTGCATTGAATCTGTAGATTGCCTTTGGTAGGATGGACATCTTAACAATGTTGATTCTTCCTAACCATGAGCATGGGATATTTCTCCACTTGTTTGTGTCTTCTTGGATTTCTTTGAGCAGTGTTTTGTCGTTCACATTGTAAAAGTCTTTCACTTCTCTGGTTAGGAAGATGCTGAGATATTTCATTTTTTGGTTGCTATTGTGATTGGGATTGTGCTTTTTATTTGGAGTCTCTGCTGTTTTTGGTGTATAGGAATCCAACTGTCTTTTGCACATTTATTTTGTACCTTGAGACTTTGCCAAAGTCCTTTATCAGTGCAAGCAGGTTTTTGACAGATTTTTTTTTGGATTTTCAAGGTATAGGATCATATCGTCAGCAAAGAGGGATAACTTGACTTCCTCTTTTCCTATTTGTATACCCCTGATTTCCTTCTCTTGTCTGATTGCCCTAGCTAGGACTTTGAACACAACGTTTAAGAAGAGGGGTGAGCCAGGCTCGGTGACTCAGCCTGTAATCCCACGCTTTGGGAGGCTGAGGTGAGTGGATTGCCTGAGCCCGTGGGTTTGAGACCTGCCTGGGCAACTTGGCAAGACCTCATCTCTACAATAAATCAAAAAATTAGTCAGGTATGGTAGTGCACGCCTGTAGTTCCAGCTACTTGAAAGTCTGAGGCGGAAGGATCGCCAGAGCCCAGCAGGTTGAGGCTGCAGTGGCTGGGAGCGTGCCACCGCATTCCAGTCTGGGTGACTGAGTGAGACTCCAACTCAAAAAAAAAAAAAAAAGAAGGGTGAGAAACTGAAACAAGACACTGAAAACTGGAACAAGACAAGGCATGCTAAACTTATTTATTAATTCTAATTTTGTTTTGGTGAATTTTTAAGGTTTTTCTATATAAAAGATAAAACCATCTGCTAATGAAGATAGTTTTGCATCTTTCTTTTTAATCTGGATGTCTTTCATTTCCATTTCTTACTAAATGACTCTGGCTGGTGTCTCTACTGTTATGTTAAATAGAACTGGTAATTGTGGACATCTTTGTCTTGTTTCTGATCTTAAAGGGAAAGCATTCAGTCCGTCACCATTAATTAAATGCTAGCCATGTTTTTTTTTTTTTTTTTAATTTTAAACAAATTGGCTATATCTGGCAAGGAAGTTCACTTCTGTTTTAGTTTATCAAGTGCTTTTATCATAAATGGATGTTGGAAATTGGGCAAAATATCTTGTGCCTATTGTCCATGCTACTCTGGAGTTTGAGGCGGGAGGATCGTTGGAGCCCAGGAGTTTGTAGCCAGCAGGAGCAACATACTGAGGTCCTATCTCTGAAAAAGAAAAAAGATGTTGGCCTTTTTTTTTTTTCTTAATATGTATATTGTGATGACTATCTAGTTTTTGTCCTTTGCTTTTCATATGGTGAACTGACCTTGCACATCCTGAGATAAATTCTGTGTGTAATGTTTTTTTATGCTGCTGATAGTCTTTTGTTGAGGATTATTGTGTTTGTATTACTGAAATACTAATCTGCAGTTTTCTTGCGTTGCCTTTGTTTTGTTCTGATAACAGGGTAATACTGGCTTCATAGAATTCGTTGGGAAATGTTCTTTCTTTTTTCTTTTTTTGTTTGAATGAGTTTATGAAGGATTGATATTAATTCTTTGACTCTAGTAGAATTCTTCAGTGAAGCCATTTGGACTGTGCTTTTCTGTGCTGTGCTTTTTTTGGTGGGAATTTTTGAAATTACTAATTTGGGCTTTTTACTTGTTATAGACATATTCAGATTTTCTATTCAGTAATGTGTGTCTTTCTAGGAAGTTGTCCATTTTATGTAAATTATCTAATGTTTTGATGTACGGTTGTTCACAGTGTTGTTTTATAGTACTTTTTACTTTCATAATGTTGTTAGTGATGTCCCATCTTTTATTATTGATTTCGTTTATTTGAGTGTTTGTTAAAAATCTTGGTCAATCTAGCTAAAGGTCTGTCACATTTATGAATCTTTTCAAAGCATCAGCTTTCAGTTTTGTTGATTTTTTTCTATTGTTTTCCATTGTTCTATTTCATTTTAATCTTTGTCGTTTTCCTCTGCTTGCCTTAAGGTTAATTATATATTTTCTCAATTTCTTAAGGTGGAAGTTTAGGTTATTTGAAATCTTTTGTTTTTTAGTAGGGATATTTGCAACAATAAATGTTCCTCTGAGTACTTTTTTAGCTGCCTTTTGTAGGATTTGACAGGTTGTATGCTCATTTTCATTTATTTCAGTCTTTTCTATTGTTTTTTGTGATTTTTTTTCTTGTTTGTTTGTTTGTTTTTTTTTGAGTTGGAGTCTCACTCTGTCACCCAGACTGAAGTGCAGTGGCCGCTCCCGGCCACCGCAGCCTTGACCTGCTGGGCTCTGGCAATCCTTCCGTCTCAGTCTTCCAAGTAGCTGGAACTACAGGCGTGTACTACCACACCTGGCTAATTTTTTTGATGTTTTGTAGAGATGAGGTCTCACCAAGTTGCCCAGGCGGGTCTCGATCCCGTGGGCTCAGGCAATCCACTCACCTCAGCCTCCCAAAGCGCAGGATTACAGACTGAGCCACTGAGTCCGACTGTGATTTTTTTCTTTCATTCATTGGTTATTTAGGAGTATGTTGTCTAATTTCCAGATACTTGTGAATTCCCTAAATTTCCTGCTGTTACTGATTTGTAATTGAATTCCACTGTGATTGGAGGATTTAGTTTGTATAATTTCAGTCCTTTTAAATTTACTGCAACTTGTTTAATGGTCTAACATATATTCTGTCAAGTGTTTCATGTGTACTTGATAAGTATTCTGCTGTAATTGGGTGGAGTGTTTTCTAAGTGTCCGCTAGGTCTACAACAGAATAATAATAAGAAACGTGTGTAAGTCTCTGGTTCTTTTCCAGTGCTTAAAATGGTCCCTTTGATGTCCTAGATGGAATTTTTCATACTTTAGGATAGTGCACCTTGGTTGTTTTAGAGACGGGTGAAGTGGGACTATTGTGTAAAGGTGACTAGCAAGGAGAACCAGTATGGTGCCTTGACTTTAAGCATGTTCTCAGGCAGGTTTGTTTTAGGAAAGTCTATAATGGAGATGGAGGATCTGAAAGTGCAGAATCTTAAAATCATTTGTGGCTCTATATCTTTTAGTAGGACTTCTTCCTCCAGTGGCATGTATACCCTAGGTTGAAGATAGGAATGGAAAGGATCTTGACATAAAGGGTTAGACTGAGGATTTGTGGCTGGGCGCGGTGGCTCAAGCCTGTAATCCCAGCACTTTGGGAGGCCAAGGTGAGGGGAATGCCTGAGCCCACAGGTTGAAGAACAGCCTGGGCAACTTGGCGAGACCTCATCTCTACAATAAATCAAAAAATTAGCCAAGTGTGGCAGCGTGTGCCTGTAGTTTCAGCAACTTGGAAGGCTGAGGCAGAACGATCGCCTGAGCCCAACAGGTTGACACTAGGGTGACTGTAAATGTGCCACTGCACTTCGGTCTGGGTGATGGAGTGAAACTCCAATTCAAAAAAAAAAGAGTGAGGATTTGCTTTTGTATGCACTGGGAAAATGCTGGAGTTTTAGAAAATAAACATGTTTTAGTGAAGTAGCTAATTTGTAGTGTGGATAATGGGAAGAAGAAGAGACTAGAGTTATGGAGACCATTTAGAATTCATGCAGAAAGAAATTCACTTTCAGTTCATGAAAAACTTGTTGAGTACTTATTTTGTGTTAGACATGAAGGTTGAGTCCTCTACTTCAAAAATTCAGTCACATTGAGTGTTTCAAGTACAGTAAAATTCTTAGCTATGGTGGTAACACAAAAAATTTTGCTCTCTAGTCTGATAAATAATTTTTTGTATTTCAGATGTTTATCTTTCAATGCCAAGAGAGTATTTTAATATTTATTAAACTTTATTTTGTCTTAAGTTTTTCTTAAGTTATATTATGTAATACTTACAACAGTCTTCTTTCTGTAAGCTTAGTGTCATTTGACCTGAGTGAAAACTGGTATCCTGATATACTTGGTGTTTATCATCATATCCTAAGCAGGATCATTATTTGAAATCAGGTTTTGTGTATTATGCTTCCCTATGTCCGACAGAATTTAGGTCATTTTTGATATAGCTTTATCTGTACCTCCAGTTTTGATATAGTCTTATCAATATCTCTTGTTTAAAATGCTTTCATATGAACACAGCATATTAGATATATTCTGTAGAATAGAGCTTTTACTACCCATGTTTCTTGCTCTCTGCTTTGTTAATGAAATTGACAATGACATTAATATTTTGGAAGGTAGGCATTTTATGCTGTTTATGTTAAGTTACCAAAGCTTATCAAGCTGCTTCTATGAATTGCTTTTTGCAAATTTTTTTTGTTTAGTTGATCTTTTGTACCTTAGGTTAGGGATTTTTATCTTTATTCATTTTAAACTTTACTCTGTTAGTCTTAGCATCTAATTTGAACTTATTTTTTATTTAGATTTTTAAAATTTACATATTTGCATAAATAATAGAGGCTTAAAAAATTCCCAAATAGAGCATACACTGTTATGATGTTTCTCCTGCTCATTCAGTCCTTTACTTTTTCCACAGTTGTTCCTTATATATTCTTCTGGAGTTTCTCTGTGCATTCATGGTACTAGAAAATGTTCATATTTTGATATTTTCTTCATTTTTTGGTGCTAAAAGTAGCATGCCATATTTACTGTCCAGCAATTTTCTCTCCTAACTTAATAATATTTCCTGGAGACATTTTCACATGGACCATAGAGTGCTTTGTTATTTTTAAAATGCACATCATATTCTAGCATGTCCTTTATTAATGGATATTTGAATTTTGTACCTTTTTTTTTTACTAATACAAACAATGTTACAGTAAATGACCTTGCATAAACTTGCCAACCCTCATTTATACTTGTATATGTTAAGACAAAGTCTAAGATGTTAGACATGTTGGATCTCTGAATAAATGCATTTGTCCTTCATTGGTGGTTAAACATTTTCTTTTCTTTAAAAAATATAGACCTTACCCATTTCTTAGATTTGTTCCTAGACAGTAACTTTTTTGTAGCTGCTGTATATGGAATATTTTCTGTTGAGTCCTTTATTGGTTTGCGTGTATTCTTACTCTTTTTTTTTTTTTTTTTTTTGAAGTTGGAGTCTCACTCTGTTGCCCAGCTAGAGTGCAGTGGCATACTCATGGCCACCTCAGCATTGATCTGCTGGGCTCAGGTGATCCTTCCGCCTCAACCTTCCAAGTAGCCGGAACTACAGGTGCATGCTACAATGCCCAGCTCTTTTGTTATTTATTGTAGAGATGAGGTCTTGCCAAGTTACCCAGGCTGGTCTCAATCCCGTGGACTCAGGCCATCCACTTGCCTCAGCCTCCCAAAGTGCCGGGTTTACAGGCTAAGCCACCAAGCCCAGCTGTATTCTTGCTCTTTATTGTAGTTTTTTTCCAGTTGATTTTCTTGAGTTTTCTGAGTATGTCCTACAGAATAGTACTTTCTTCCCTTTTTCTCTACACCTGATTTTAATAAAGAAGCCACTTTCTTAGTGTTTACCTTGGCATTGTTAAATAATCTTATTCTTCTTGATTTGTATTTATCAAGCTTACTAGAAGTATATTAGAATACCCAAATGATAGACTTTGAATTCCAGTGATTACAGATGAGGCCATTAGCACATTTAATCTGTCTCTCACCTTCAATTTTTTTTCCCTGTGTCATTCCACATTGCCAGGACATATAACATTAATATTCTGTCTGTCACTCTGATCCCCACATTTGTTTTATTTTTAGTTCAGCTGTTAAATTTATTCAATGCTCATTATCAGTTATTTTTGTGAAGTTTCCTCAAGACTTTACCCATTAATAGTTTACTCATGAAGAGACCATAAGCAAAATATTCCCTAAGTTTTTGGATGTTTATAACTGTTTATAGCTTTTATATTTTATACTTTAGGGGATGCCTTGGTTGAATGGAGCATCCTTTGCTTGTATTTTCTGATCCTCAGTGTCTTTTAATTGTGGTGGAGATATCTAAGGCTAGTATGATTTAACCCCTTTCAATTCTTTTTTTTTTTTAAAGTCTAATAAATTTTCTAGGTTACGTCTTGTGTTGAACACTCTGCATCAGTGTTTCTTGGCACAAAGTGTATCTTAAGATCTTTTTCATTGAGTTCTTAGGTTTATTGAAATTTTCATTATTAGAATGTCCGTTTGACTCTTTTTTTGTAGATGAAATTTTGTCGAAATTCTGCAGTCTTTGATTTATTTTTCCTGATTTAGCCTATTAGTCATAGTTTAAAAAAAATAATTGGTAATGGCAATATCTGGATCATCTGTGGATCTTCTTTCATTGTCTAAGTTTTCTTCTTTATTGTTCATATTTTTTTGCCTCCCTTGCATGTCTAGAAAGTTTTTATTGTATAGTAGACATGGTGTTTAAAAGAATTGTAGAGGCTCCAAATGTACTCTTACAGCAAAGAGTTTCCCTTTTCCTATAGTAAGTAGATTGAATAAGGGACTAATCATCTTCATCCCAGTAGGGATTGAGGTGATCAGATTTGTGTTGCAATTTTAGTAAGACTTGGTTTTGGTTCCTCTCATTTCTGTGATATGACCTTCCTGGGCTTTTATTTGAGAGATGGGTACATCATGGTCTCTTTAGTCCACAGATACTTATAGGAGATTAATTTTTGTCCCTTAGAGATTTTACCTTAGTATACCACTAAATTGGCTAATTCCTTCAGGGTAATACTGGTTGTGTGCTTGAGTCAGTTTCCTTCCCTTGTCAGGTCTTTTTTTCCCCCCAAAGCACTGCAAGAGTTCAGGAAATACCAGTCTCCTGTAGGTGACTTTCTAAGTCTTTTTTATGTTCTGCATAGCTCCAGAATTCAGCAAGTGTCGTATGGGTCATGCTTAGTTTAAGGCTTCTCAAGTTTCCAATTTATTACACTAGTCTTGTGTGGCTACTAAGAGTTATGCTGTTCTCATTTTCATTTAGCAGCAATCCTTTCCTTGGATCAGACCCAAATTTTAACCTGTTCCAGTGTTAGCACTCTTCCAAGAAAATAAAACAGCTGGCATTTGTTTGCTTATATTGGAGTGGTTTCCTCTTCTCTGGAATTTTAAGTCATTTGGTGTTTGTTGCTTCTGTAGTTCCCTAGTGCACTTAGAAATATGATATTTGCAATTTATTCAGGTTTTTCTAATTGTTGTGGGGAAGTTAGCGTGATGCTACTACATATTAGCTGTATTTTTTTTTTTTTTGAGTTGGAGTCTTACTCTGTCGCTCAGACTGGAGTGTAGTGGCTGCTCCCGGCCACTGCAGCCTCGACCTGCTGGGCTCCGGTGATCCTTCTGCCTCAGCCTTCCAAGTAGCCGGAATTACAGGCATGCACTACCACGCCCGGCTGATTTTTTAATTTATTGCAGAGATGAGGTCTCGCTGCCCAGGCGGGTCTCGAACCCGCGGGCTCAGGCAATCCACTCACCTCAGCCTCCCAAAGGCGCGGGATTATAGGCTGAGCCACCGAACCCGGCTATTAGCTGTATTTTAATTGACATTTTTATTTCCCTTTCTAATTTTCATCTACTGTCTTTTATTGTGCATTCTATAGTGTTTATTTTCCCTTGTGCCCTTCCAATTTTGCCTTCATTTTTGTGATGGTTTATTTTTTTCTCTTTTCTTGAGTTGTATCAATATTTTGTCTCACTTTTTTCTGTTGTTTTACAATCACTTTCCTAGGTTCCTATATTTATGCTCTTTAGTTCTTTTTAATAGATACTTCATTATTTATTTTTTCTATTTTTTTGAGTCATGGTCTCACTCTGTTGCCCAGGTTGGAGTGCAGTGGCATCATGGCTCACTGTACTGCGACCTCCTGGGCTCAAGTGATCTTTCTGTCTCAGCCTCCCAAACAGCTAGGACTACAGGTGTGCGCCACCTTGCCCAGGTCTTGCTTTGTTGCCCAGTCTAGTCTCAAATTTGTGACCTTAAGAAGTCCTCTTGCCTTGGTCTCCTAAAGTGCTGGGATTATAGGCATGAGGTGCTATGCCTGGCCCTCAAAGAAAATCTTGAAACTAGTTAGAGATAAAAGGCATCTTAGAAGAGCAACAGAATGAATAAAAACAGTGTATTATGGAGTTTATAACATATGAAGAGGGAAAATATGACAACAAGTGGTGGGTAGAGATATTGAAGTAACATTGAACTTACCAGGCAAATACTTTAATTTATCTGCCTTAGAAATGCTCAGATAACTAAAGGAAACCGTAGACATAGAACTAAGAGGAATCCAGGAGAATAATGCCTACTAAAAACAGAGGAGAAATAGAGGAACAGAGAACAAATGGGACTGATAGAACTAATAGAAAATGAACACCAAGATTGTAGGCTTCAGTCAAACTGTATATAATCAGTTACATAATTAAATGTAAATAGAGTAGCCATTTAAAAGACCATCATAGGCCAGGTGCGGTGGCTCAAGCTTGTAATCCCAGCACTTTGGGAGGCTGAGGCGAGAGGATTGCCTGAGCTCAGGGGTTCGAAACCAACCTGGGCAACTTGGTGAGACCTTGTCTCCACATCCTTGCCAGTATCTGTTGTTGTTTATTAATGATGGCCATTCTTACTGGGATTAGGTGGTATCTCAATGTGGTTTTGATTTGCATTTCTCTGATGATTAGTGAGACTGAGCACATTTTCATGTGTCTGTTGGCTGCCCATATATCTTCTTTTGAGATGTTTTTGTTCATGTCTTTTGCCCACTTTTTAATGGGGCTGTTTGTTCTTTTCCTTTTGGCATGTTTGAGTTCCTTGTAGATCCTGGATGTTAGGCATTTGTCAGATATTCAGTTGACAAATATTTTTTCCCCTATTTTGTGGCCTGTCTCCTTGGTCTCTTGCTGGTTTCTTTTGCTTTGAAGAAGGGTTTCAGTTTAATGAGGTCCCACTTGTCTATCGTATCTCTTATGGCATGAACACTTGGGGTTTTGATCAGGAATTGGTTGTCAGTTCCAATTTCCATAAGGGTGTTTCCTGCATCTTCTAAGGTTCTTAAAGCTTGAGGTTTTATGTTTAGGTCTTTAGTCCAATAGAGTTGGTTTTTGTGTATGGTGATAGGTAGGGGTCTTGTTTTAATCTTCTGCCTGTGGTCAACCAGTTTTCCCAGCACCGTTTACTGAATAGGTTCTCCTCTCCCTAGTGGTTGTTGGTGGAAACTTTGTCAAAGATGAATTGGTTGTGAAATTGAGGTTGGGCTTCCAGAATCTATCCTGTTCCATTGGTCCATATGCTTCTTTTTGTACTAATACCAGGCTGTTTTGATTATTGCAGCCTTATAGTGAAGTTTAAAGTCTGGAAGTGTGATACTTCCCACTTTGTTTCTTTTGCTAAGGATTGTTTTGGCTATTCGTGGTCATTTATGTTTCCATATGAATTTCTGTATTGTAATTTCCAGGTCTGAGAAGAATGATGTTGGTAATTTAATGGGTATTACATAGAATTTGTAGATTGCCTTTAATAGAATGAACATCTTAATATTGTTGATTCCTCCTATCCATATGCATGAAATATCTTCCCATTTGTTTGTGTCTTGGATTTCTTTGATTAGTGTTTTGTAGTTTTCATTGTAAAGTTCTTCACTTCTTTGATTAAGATTATGCCAAAGTATTTCATTTGTTTGATTGCTATTGTGAATGGGACTGTGCTTTTTGTTTAGTTCTCTGCCTGCTTGTTTTTGGTGTATAAGAATGCGACTGTCAACTGGGATCGGTGGCTCAGCCTGTAATCCCGTGCCTTTGGGAGGCTGAGGTGAGTGGATTGCCTGAGCCCGTGGGTCCGAGACCCGCTTGGGTAACTTGGCGAGACCTCATCTCTACAAGAAATCAAAAAATGAGCCGGGCGTGGTAGCGCGTGCCTGTAGTTCCAGCTACTTGGAAGGCTGAGGTGGAAGGATCCCTGGAGTCCGGCAGGTTGAGGCTATGGTGGCGAGCGGCCACTGCACTCCAGTCTGGGCAACAGAGTGAGACTCCAACTCAAAAAAAAAAAAAAAAAAAAAAAGGATGCGACTGTCATTTGCACATTTATTTTGTATCTCAAGACTTTGCCAAAGTCTTTTATCAATGACAGCAGGTTTTTGACAGATTCTCTTGGGGTTTTGAGGTATAGGATCATATCGTCAGCAAAGAAGTATAATTTACCTTCCTCTTTCCTTTGCTCTTGATGTATTTTCCTTTTCCTGTCGAATTGCCCTGATTTCCTTCTCCTGTCTAATTGCTCTAACTAGGACTTCCAACACAATGTTGAGCAAGAAAGGTGAGAGTAGGCAGCTTTGTCTTGTTCTGGTTTTCAGAGGAAACATTTCCAATTTCTGTCCATTTAGCTATGTGCTGGCTGTGGGTTTATTGTAGATGGTGCTTACTGTTTTGAGGCATGTTCCTTCTATGCCTTGTTTCCATACAGGTGTGCATAGTAATCTCTGATAATATTTTGTATTTCTTCAGGGTCATTGTGATTTGGTCTTTTGCATTTCTGATTGTTTATTTAGGCTTTTTCTCTTTTTTTCTTGGTCATCCTGGCTAGTGTTCCATCAATCTTGTTTATTCTTCCAAAGAACCAGCTTTTTGTTTGATTTTTTTTGTATTATATTTTTGTCTTCTGTGCCATGTATTTAGGCTTATACTTTAGTGATATGAATTCTTCTGCTAAAGTTAGGGTTTTGGTGGTATTGTTGTTCCATCTCCCTTAGGTGATTTTTCAGATTAACTTATGATCTTTCAATCTTCTTGATGTGTTTTCATCGAGATGTAAATTCCCCTCTTAGAACTGATTTGTTGACATCCCAGAGATTTTGGTTGGATATTTCTTTGTTTTCATTTATTTGCAGGAATCTTTTAATTTCCATTTTGATTTCTGTGTTGACCTAGTTGTCATTCAGCATCATGCTGTTTAGTGTCATGTCTTTGTGGGTTTTGGGGGAATTTTGTTAGTGTTAATTTCTTTTTATTCTTCAGTGGTCTGAGAAAGTGCATGGCAGTATTCGATCTTTTGAAATTTGTTTATGCTTGATTTATGGCTGAGGATGTGATCAATCTTGTAGTATGTTCCATGTGGTGATGAGTTGAATATGTATTCTGTGGTTGTTGGGTGGTGTATGCTGTAGGTATTATCTATTGAGTCCTTTTGGTCGAGTGTCAAGTTGAGACTCCTGATCTCTTTGTTGATTTTTTGCCTCAATGATCTATCTAGGGTTGTTAGTGGGATATTTAACTTCCCAGGTATAAGAGTGTTAGAGTAATATCTTTTTTTACTTAGTAGTTGCTTTATAAATGCAGGTTCTCCTGTGTTGGGTGCATATATGTTTAGGATGGATATTTCTTGTTGATGGGTTGAATCTTTTATCATTATGTAGTATTCTTTTATATCTTTTGAAATTTTTGATATCTCTTTTTTCCCACCACCACTCCCTGGATCTAATTTTTGATATCTTAAAGGTTATTTTGTCTGATATTAAGATTCGTCTTTTGTGATCCATTTGCCTGGAAACTCATTTTCCATTCTCTAACTTTGAGTCTGTGTGAGTTCCTTATGGTCAGATGAGTTTCCCGGACGCAGCAAATTATCCGGTCATTTTTTTAAATTATTAATTGGAGTGCAGTGGCATGCTCATGGCCACCACAGCCTCGACCAGTTGGCCTCAGTCTATCCTTCCACCTCAGTCTTCCAAGCAACTGGAATTGCAGGCATGCGCCACCATGCCCAGCTAATGTTTTGATTTATTGTAGAGATGAGGTCTTGCCAAGTTGCCCAGGCTGGTCTCAAACCCCTGGGCTCAGGCAATCCTCTCACCTCAGCCCCTCAAAGTGCTGGGATTACAGGCCTGTGCCACTATGCCCAGAGATCCATTTATCCAGTTTGCCATTCTGTGTCTTTTCAGTGATGCATTTAGTCCATTCACATTTGGGCTGATTATTGAAATGTTTTTGTTTATCTTTGTAATGAGGTTCTTAAAAAGTTTTTTGTTTTCTTTTTGCTTTTGGGTTGATGTATGTGTGCATTTTCAAGTTTGCAGTCACGATTTATTCTCTATTGACTCTGTTTTCTGCTTTTCTCTTGGGAAGTACATGGTTATGTTTTTCTTTTTTCTGTGCTTAATACCTTTTTAAGTCTTTCTTGTGAAGCTGTTCTGGAAGCTGCATAATCTCTTAGAGATTGGATGTCTGGGAAGGAGTTTAATTTTCCGTCACTGATGAAACTGAACCTGGCTGGTTAGGAAATTCTTGGTTGAAGTTGTTTGTCTTTGAGACCTCTGAATATTGGACTCCAGTCCCTTCTAGCTTGTAGTGTTTCTGTTGATAGGTCTGCTGCTATTCTGACTGGTTATCCCTGGTAGGTAGTTTGACCTTTCTCTCTTGCTGCCATTAGGATTTTTTTTCTTTTGTTCATATTTTGTGTAGGTGAATTACTATGTGGTGTTGGTCTTCTCCTTTGATGTGTTGCGATTTTTTTCTCTTGTTCATATTTTGTGTAGGTGAATTACTATGTGGTGTTGGTCTTCTCCTTTGATGTGATGTATTTCTTATGTTTGGATGGTCATATCTCTAGTGAGATGAGGAAAGTGTTCTTGAATAACCTACTAGAATTTTTGCTCCAGGTTGTTCATTTCCCTTTTTTTTTCTGGAATACCATTTAGGCATAGTTTGGGGCCTCTTGGTATAATAACATATCTCTTGGAGACTTTGTTCTTTCTTTCTGAGTTTTCTTTCTTGTTTTTTACAGATCAGATTAATTCCTTGTTCTGGTCTTCAAGTTATGAGATTCTTTTTTCTGCTTGATCAATTCTGCTTTCTATGCTTGTCATCTTGTTATTTCCTGGATTAAATATTTTATGGTCAAAATCTCTGTTACAGGTTCTTTCAGTGTTGCCTTTTGTCTTTTTTGAATCTTATTCACTCTTTCCATCCATTCCCTAATCTCTGTTGTATTCTGGGGCCAGTCATTGGTGACTTCCGTTGTTTGGGCTCAGAGGTCTGATTTTTAAGACACTTTCTCTTTGTTGCAGTGGGAATTACCTGTGTTTTTCTGTTGAGTTTTCCTCATTTGTGACAGATCTCTTTAGTTTCATTACTCAATGGCAGTGGGAGAGCCTCTCACTTCTTATGTTTACTCAGTCCTCTGGTCTTCCCTGATCAGGGTTCTGAATTTGATCTATTTTAAAGCAGGGCTGTGGGTGGGAAGCTTTGCTGTCTTTTGCAGTTTTGAGAGTTGAATAAGCTGGTGGGTGGAGAGGTAGGATTCATAAACCACTTGGAAATCACAATGTTCACTGATTGTGGTATGGGTTCCCTAAGACCCATTTTCTATCATCTATATGATAATGCAGTGGGTATATCTGTGTCCCCCCGAGTGCAAGATGCAGTAATAGCAATGAAGAGAACAGAGAAACGTGGAGTGAAATAAGACAGACCAAAAAAAAAAAAAAGACTCAGAATAACAAGATCAGAAACCAAAGCAAAAAACATTGAAACACACACACACACACACACACACACACACACACACACACACACACGCCCAATCCTAAATGAAAGAAGAAAAAGAGAGAAAAAGAAAAGAAGAAATAGGAATTCAAATCAAACCCTCACACATGTATTCTCACACACATTAAACTAAAAAAAGAGAAGAATAAAAAAGCAATAGCAAGCAAACAAACTGAAGGATTACCACTCAACCCTTCATGTACACACATAAACAGAAAACAAAAAGCAAAATAAGAAAGAAAGAAAAAAATAAAGAAAAAAGAAAATAAAAGGAGTAGGAGGGATGCAGCTCAAACTCTCACATACATATTCATGCATAAAAATATAAATTATATTAAAAAGCCAGCACACAAGCAAACAACAAAAAAAATCTCTCTTGTGGCAAGTTTTGTCATTGTTCCTCAGCTGCCCCTCTTCTGTCTCCTGCAAAGCTTCGGCTTCATTCACAATCTCCCCAGAAAGGAGGAAAGAGCAGTGGGAATAGGTGGGGCTTCAGTCCTCCCCTCCCACTGTAGTATGGTCAGGGGGTTTCCCTCTGGTGGGGAGGTGTGAGATTGTCTCTTCCTCAGGTACTTTTGTGCCCCAGTCAGGCCTATCTTGGAGTGCAGTTCTGTTGTGACTGATGTTCAAGCTTTGTCTGGGTTCGTTCCTTTCAGTCATTCCCCAGCTGTGTGGGTCTGACGTTTAGAGGATTTCAGGGGAGGAGGGGATTGGGTCAGCCCCAGACACACCACTGATCTCTTTGGAGGTCTTCCTCATACTTTTCTGGACACATCCTTTGTCCCAAGACTGATTTAGTGTAGGGGGTGGGGTGCCTGAGACTCAGCACTCATCCTGTCCCTCCAGAGTTTGTGCTTTCAGGATATTCCCTCTGGATCACAATCAGTCTCTCAATAGTTAATCCACTAGTCACAGAGATCGGGTTGTGTCTGTCACTCCATGGTGAGCAAGTTGGAGCACTTTCCTGCCCAGTTTTCAAGATGGTAGCGGGGTGCCTCTTTTGTCTTCTCTGGTGGACCTCTGCCTCTGGTCTCCCTCACTGTGCTCCTTCTGCAATCCTTACTGCCATCCATCATCTGGGCAGGCACTGCAGTGGTGAGGCAGACCCTGGAGCCAGCAGTCTCTTCCGGCATCTTCTTCCTGAGAAGGACTTTGTTGATTTTAAAAAATGGCACATGGCTTCTGTGCCCCAGGAAGTGCTAGGGAACATACAGAGCAGCTGCGGCACTAGGCAGTTCACCAGGAGAACCCTGGCCACTTGCTCCTGAGTCCCTACTCAGTCAGCCACTCACATGCTCACTTACTCATTGACATGTACAGTAAGCCTCTTGAGCTTATTTCTCCTTTCTAACTGAAATTTTGTGTTCCTCCTTCTCCCAGCCTCTGGTAACCACTTTTCTAATCTTTGTTTCTATGAGTTCAGTTTCTTCAGATTTCACAAATAAGTGATATAATGCAGTGTATGTCTCTCCCTGTCTTGTTTATTTCACTTAACATGATGTCCTTCAGGTTTATCTGTGGTGTCACAAATGACAGAATTTCATTTTCTTTATTCATTTATTTGTTGATGGACACTGGATTGATTCCATACCTTGGCTGTTGTGAAATGCTACAGTGAACATGAGTGTGCAAATATTTTCTAGATATACTGATTTCACTCTTTTTAGATGTATACCCAGTGATTGGATTATTATATTATATATAGTTCTTTAAAAAATTTTTTAATTTTAGAGATATGGAATACAACTAGGAATTTACTACATAAGTAGGTTGCATGCAAGTGAAGTTTGGCTTTTAGCTGACCCTCTCTTCCCCTGAGAGCGGACCAGGTACCCATTGTGTTGCTATGTGTGGGAGGTGGAATCGACTGTCCTCAATTTCGTCATCAAAGCATGACACAGAGACTCAGAAATCAGGGTAGTGAAGCAGCTCTTTTAATATCATTCTTGCAAGAATGGGTGCTTCTCGGGTGAGCAGGCACACTGAGGCAGTCACAGCAAGCATATTTATGCCTCTAAAGGTACAAGTCCCTCCCCTGGTTCCCCAGTGGCTGAGTACTTCAGAGGTTATATCACTTTCCCAGACTTTACTTAAGCAATAATTTTGTATAAATAAGGTGAAACACAAGCAGTTTCTACATAAATAAGATAGAATACATGTTTCTGAATTCTGATTGGGCCTCAATGTCCACCAAAGGAAGCCTGCCAAAAGAGAAAGCCTGCTAAGAAAGGAGAAAGGACCAGTAAGTGATGTAACAAATTGCCATTTTGAAAATGAATCACCATTTTGTTTCTTACACATGTGCCATCCTCTGTCCTCCCTCTCTCCTTCCCCTGGCAGTGTCCTGCATCTGCCAATCTCACCCTTGTGCTAGTGTGACCAGTTTTCAGGACCTGTGAATGAGAACGTGTGGTGTTCAGTTCTTTGTTTCTGTGATGGTTCATTTAGTATGATAATCTCCAGCTGCATCCAAGTTGCTATGAAGGCCATGATTTTGATTTTCTATATGGCTGATTAATATTTGATCATGGCTGGGCTTGGTGGCTCAGTCTGTAATCCCACACCTTTGGGAGGCTGAAGTGAGTGGATTGCCTGAGCCCGCGGGTTTGAGACCCGCCTG
>NW_007232248.1:0-5200 GCF_000164805.1 Carlito syrichta | reverse complement strand
GGCGTGGGCGGGGCGGCGCTCACCGGCAGTAGTAGATAAGCAGACACAGCAGGATGAGCACCAAGAGGGCCAGGGCCGCCAGGATGGTGAGCAGGAAGATGGTGTGGTAGGTGCCGATGTCTTGGATGCCCGACGTGATGGTGACCAGCCCTGTGCCAGGCGAGGGCTCAGCGTCCGGACGCAGAGGCCCTTCCGCCCTTAAGGAGCCGCCCTCCAGCTTGCTCTGCCCGCCCCCCACGCTCTCACCGGCCGTCGGGGAGGCCATGGCGGCCACCCAGTAGCCCAGCTGGGGGGAGACGAAGGTCCAGTAGAACTGCCGGCCTTCCTTCCGAATCACGCCGGTGCCGTTGCGGACCCACAGCCCTGGGGAGGCAGGGGCCCCGCCAAGCTCAGCGGCCCCCGCCACGGCAGCCCCATCCCCTCCCTACCTCCAGCAGCCGCATCCCTCGGGCGCTTACCAGTCTTGGGGTCGAACCTCCAGGCTGGAATGCTGGTGCCCACGGCGAGGGCACGAGTCTCCGAGGGCACGGGCAGGGACAGGTGGATGGGGCCGGAGAGCGGCACCTCGGTCCCGTTCCCTGTCAGCAGGTGCACGCTCACAGCGGCCAGGGGCATCAGCTCCAGCCAGGAGCCATTGCCTGAGGGAAGGACACGAGGGCTGAGGGCCATCCCGGGGCGGGAGCGGGGAGGCCCATTCCACGCCGGGCGCCCGGGGTACCTGAGCCAGAGGCCTCGGTGCCCAGGAAGGCCGGGAACGCCCGCATCTCCTGCTGGGTGCTGGCGGGCGTCAGCGAGGCCCAGAGCTGGCTGTAGGAGGAGCTGACGGGCAGACGGGCAGCCCGGCGCTGAAACTGTACCCAGGGCTGGGAGCGGGCGCCTGGAAGGAGAGAGGGCTGCAGTGGCCGGCCAGGGACAAGGTTCCCCAGGGACCAGAGCAGAGTGCCAGTGTCTAGGAAGGGGAGTCACTGGGTCAGACCACTTGGGAAGGCCTTGGGGAGAGACCTGGGGAGTCACAGGGTGTCAGCCTGGAAGAGATGTGGTCTGAAACTTCTGTGTGACCCTCAGCAAGTCACCTGCCATCTCTGAAACAGCATTTCCTTATACATCTGCATGACGCTCAGATCCTCAACATTGCCCCCCGCACAGCTGGTGCAGGGTTAGGTACTGAGTGCAGAGATGAACCAGAAACAGTACCCTGCCTTCAAGTTCACAGTTTAGTGCGGCCCTGTCTTTTACAGGACCCACTAGACACACATGGTTGCCAAGCACCTGAGATATGGATGGTGTCTCAGGAACTGGATTTATCTTTTTTATTATTATTTTTTTCTGTTGGAGTCTCACTCTCACCCAGATTGGAGCGCAGTGGCACGCTCCCGGCCACCGCAGCCTCGACCTGCTGGGCTCCAGCGATCCTTCCGCCTCAGCCTTCCAAGTAGCCGGAACTACAGGCGGGTGCTACCACTCCCGGCCACTTTTTGATTTATTGCAGAGACAGGGTCTCGCCAAGTTGCCCGGGTGGGTCTCGAACCCGCAGGCTCAGGCAATCCACTCACCTTGGCCTCCCAAAGTGCTGGGAGGACAGACGGAGCCACCGAGCCCGGCCTATCTTGAACTTGTAAGGATTTAATGAAGTTTTAATTTAAATGATTTCAGTTTCATATGTAGCTGGTGGGTACTGCATTAGACAGGTCATGTGTGCGTGTTGGGGTGGAAGGGACAGACGTATACACAGAATTCCAGTGCAGTATGGTCACAGCTGACATTTAGGGAGTGTTAGGACATGCCGGGCACCGCTCTAAGCAGGTGACCGAGCTAACCCATGTAATTAGACAACAGTCCAAGGGGATCAGCCCATTTCACAGGTGCAGAGGTGGAGGCAGGAGAAGTTCAATAACTGGCCCAAGGTCACGACCTTCGAGCCTGGAGGATGGCCAAGGCCGTCTGGCGCCAGGGCCCGTCATCACACCCACGCTCCATCCTGCCTGGCTATAAAAATGGGAGGCCCACCTCAGGAAAGGCCCTGCGGGGTCTGGCAGGATGAGTAAGACTCGGCCAGGAAAGACCATGAGAAGGGACTTCCCCAAGCACTGGCACAAGAAGGACCCAGAGGGCAGCGCTGTCCAGGAACTGCAAGGGCGGTGACTGGAGTGGGGAGGGTGCTGTCAGCTCCGCGAAGGGCCTGGGTTTTGTACCGAGGGCTTTAAGCTCGAGGCAACAAAGAGTTCACTGGTATTCTAGAAAGCTGCAGGGAAATTTAGAAGCCTCTGGTTTGGAGGCCAGGCACGGTAATCCCCACACTTTGGGAGCCGAGGCTGGAGGATCAGTTGAGGCCAGGAGTTTTAGACCAGTCTGGACAACATAGCAAGACCCCATCTCTATAAAAATTTTAAAAATTTTCCAGGCGTGGTGGTACACGCCTGTAGTCCCAGCTACTTGGGAGGCTGAGGTGGGAGGATTGTTTGAGCCCGGGAGTTGGAGGCTTCAGCTCACACCACGGCACTCCAGTCTGGGCAACGGAATGAGACCCTGCCTCAAAAAAAAAAAAAAATTTTTTTTTTTAAAAGCCTCTAGTTCGGAGTGATAGTAATGAAGATGAGCAAACCAGTCTCTTGGTGCCAAGAGCTCAAGCTGAGAACATAAATGGGAGGGGTTATCCCCGCACCCGGATCGCTGTGCCTCTCAGCACTAGCCGGATGGAGTACCTCCCACTCTCCTGGTGCCTCCTGCGGCCCTGCACCTTGATGCCCCCAAGCCTCCCTCTCCAGGGAAGGTGCCTTTGCTTCCTCCCCTCCCGCAGTCACAGGGTCTGACTGCTGCCTTCCCAAGCTACACCGCCAGCTGGAGCTGCCCACGCCTGCCCTAGTCCGGGGGCTTCCTCCTTGTCTGTGAACCCCACCAAGCAGGGGGTGGCACCCACTGGCCTATGCGCCCTGCAGGGCGGAGGGGCTGGAGCGAGCATCAGGCAGTGAGGCTGCAAGCCTGTGGGCAGGCAGGACCACCGCACACTGCGCTTGGGCCTCGCCCTTGACAGGCGTCCAGTGCCCGCGGAGGGGCCTCTCGAGGCCTCCCAGTGCAGCCAGGCACCCCGCAGGCGCAACAAACTCGTGTAGACCTGCTGCACAGAGGCAGGAAGAGTGGGAAAACAGACCACGAGGAGCCCTGGTGACTGGACACGTTTATTGAGCACCTGCTGTGCTGGTTTTTGCATGGCTGATGTTTTTCGATCCTCACCTCAATTTGAGGGTGCAGATGCTATCCTTCTGCATCTTATGAATGGACAAATTGTAGCTCAGAGAGGTTAAGTGACTTGCCCAAGGACACCCAGCTAATGTGTGAAGGAGTGGAGGTCTCTACACCCAGGCTGGGGGAGGGAGGAGGCACGGGTGTGGGGTGGGGAGGGGAGTCTTACCTGGAGAGCCCAGAAGGATGTGCACAAGGTCCTCATAGAGGATGAGGGTGGCCGGCCGCTCTGGCAGCAGGTAGAGACTCACAGATGCATACACTGTAGGGGAGTGGCTGTCAGCTCTGGGGAAAGCCCTGCCAGGCCGGGCGCCCCTCCCTCCGAGTCCCAGCAGCTTCCCCCCAGCCCCTCTGGTACCCCAGCCCCGCAGCAGCTGCTGGAAAGCCTGCCCCACTGCTCCCAGGGAGGCTATTTTGGGAAGAGGCCTGTGGAGGGTCAGCTGCTGCCCTTTCCACCTGCCCTGCACTCACAGGGGAGCTTGTCAACGCGCCAGGGCACAGAGTTGGTGAGGAAGCCGGGGCGAGCGGCAGTGACCAGCACCCAGGTGCGCAAGCGGTAACTGAGGGGCAGTGTGGCCACGCCCTCCGAGTCTGTGGTGCCAGCCGCCAGCAGCGTTCGGTTCCCAAACACGTCCACGGAGGCCCGGGCCAGGGGCACCAGCTCCCCACTGACATACACCTGCACCTTGATCAGGATCTCTGTGGGCAAGACAGGGTGAAGGCAGTGAGGAGGCGGGAGCCCGAGATCGGAGGAGGGGGCCGTGGGGGGAAAGGCTTCAGGGGAGCAGGTGTGATCCTAAGAGCTGCATTTACACAGCACTCGCTCCAGTCTCCGCCATGCCAGGCACTGCCAGATCGCTCCATGTCTAACCCACACGTCCTCACACGGTCAGTGTTTCTGAGCTGGGGCGATGCCTGTGATGGATGACATCATTGTCACCACGGGCCCCATCTTCCTTTCCTACTGGTGCATGAAGTAATGGTGTGCCTCGCAGCCAATGGTGCGTTCGATTCGATAGAATATGCTCTCAGTCCATTTTGCAGATCAGGAAACTCAGGCCCCATGAGTTGAGACACTTACACTACAGTTCAGTGAGCGAGCTGGGACCCAGAGCTGGCGGTCTGACTCTGGTCAGACTCATGTCTGGGAAGAGGAGACAGGGAGGCTGAGAAAGGACGAATGGTGGAGAGGAGGAGAAAGGTCAGGACGGCCGCTGGCTCAGAGTTGGTTTCTCAGGAAAAAACGGAGAAGGGGACACCAGGGAACTGGCCGTTCATCCACCATTTGTCCTCTTCCCAGAAGCCTTTGCACAAGCTTTCCCCTTGATTGAGGGACTCACCCCAACCCCTGTGCCCAGGAAAGTAAGTCCTGCCCCCTCCCTCTCACATGGGCAGCCTGCCCCCTCCCAGCTGGTCAGCGAAAGTCAGTCACCATGACAACGCCCTCATTCCTCCCAGGGGATCAGGCGGGGAGCTGGGGCCCTGGCGCCGGGAGCTCTGGGGCCTGACCCAGGCCCAAGGGAAACGTGTGGAGGGGCTGGGGGAGGAAGCCCCGGGCTTTTGCTCTCCAGGGACACCTCTGTCCCCGACCCCAGGGAGTCTGGCCAGGCGGTCCTGCAGGTGTCCTGAGCCCAGGTGGGGCCACGGGGTTGTCCCCAGGCAGCCTCTCCGGTCCAGAGCCCCTTCCGCCCTTCCCATTCAGCGGGGACCCTCCCTCAGGGACACCCCGCTCCCTGCCTTGCCGCTCATAATGGGTGTCCTGCCTGGAGAGGCAGGCGGGGGCTGTGGGCTGGGTGCTGGACGCAAGACAGGGAGAGTCTGGAGCGGAACAGTGGGGCCGGGAGGTCAGGGGCCTGCGGACTTGGGAAGGGGAAGGCCTTAGAGCGCAGCCTGTCCACAGTGGCAGGGGTCTCTCAGGCTTCCAACCAGGCAGCGCCACGCGGGGCCCCGGCATCCCCCC
>NW_007232247.1:0-6845 GCF_000164805.1 Carlito syrichta | reverse complement strand
ACTGTACCCCACAAAACCATAATAAAAAATACTGATTAATGAAAAAAAAAAAAAGAATTAAAACCAAATGAAACAAACAGAAAAAACCTTCACAAGCAGTGCTTGATTATTGTACTTCACCCTAGTTGTTTTTCTTGAAACCCTCTTACTTATTGTTAGGTCACAATCCCAGCAGCGCCTCCCAAATGTTAGGTCATACCAGATGAGGGGGTGGGGTTATCTTTGATCCTGTGCCACGCAAAAGCTGCAAATAACTGCACAGAAGTTACAGTGAAAAATATAATTGATTTAGAAAGTAAATTAGAGAGAAAGAGAAAAAGACTCACCTCCCCAAGGCAGGAGAGGGGGCCAAAGCTAGGAACATGGTGGCCATAGTTCAAAGAGTCACAGGGCCCAGCCAGAGTTTAGCAAAGCAATGGTCAGACAGGAACTCTTTATGTTACTTTTGCAACATTTTTGCAAGACTGAAATTATTTCAAAATGACAAGTTAAAAAATTTTAAAGTTCAAAAATATATTAATGGCACATCTTATAACTATAACATCTTAGAGTCAATGAAATATGGTAGTTCAGACAACATTCTCTGACCACAATGCAATAAACCTAGACATTAATAACAAACACACCAAAATAAATTCTGGCATTTTGGGAGGCCAGGGTGGGAGGATCACCTGAGCTCAGAAGTTTAAGGCCAGCTTGGGCAACATAGCAAGACCTTGTCTCTACAAAAATATAATAAAATTAGTCAGACATGGTGGCCCACGCCTGTAGTCCTAACTACTCAAGAGGTTGAGGCATGAGGATCACTTGAGCCCAGGGAGTTCAAGCCGGCAGTGGGCTATAATTGCACTATTGTACTACAGTCTGAGCAACAGAGTAAGACCTTGTCTCAAAAATAAAAGTATTGGAGGCCCAAACTTCACATGCACATAGATGACTTAGGTACCCAATCCTGACTTGTACCCAATATCTCTATAATAAAGTTATTTTTTTAAAGTAAAAATAAATAAATTATGACACCTTGAGATTAAAAACCCTTTCTTTAAAGCGGAGGTTGGGCATGGTGGTTCAAGCCAGTAATCCCAGCACTTTGGGAGGCCAAGGTGAGAGGACTACCTGAACCCACAGGTTCCAGACCAGCCCGGGCAACTTGGCAAGACCTCATCTCTACAATAAATTAAAAAAAAAAAAAAATTAGCCGGGCGTGGTGGCACGTGCTTGTAAATTCCAGGTACTTGGAAGGCTGAGGTGAAAGTATTGCCTGAGCCCAGCAGGTCGAGGCTGCGGTGACCATGAGCGTACCATTGCCATCCAGCCTGGGTGACAGAGTGAAACTCCAAAAAAATAAAATTAAATTAAAATAAGCTGAGCGTGGTAGCACGTGCCTGTATTTCCAGCTACTTGGAAGGCTGAGGCGGAAGGATCACCTGAACCCATCAGGTCAAGGCTGTGGTGGCCATGAGCATGCCACTGCACTCCAGTCTGGGCGACAGAGTGAGACTCCAACTCAAAAAAAAAAACTCTTTAAAGAGGAAATAAAAAGTAAAATGTCAGATCATTGAGATAATCGAAATAAAAAACACACATAAGGCCTGTGAGATGTAGCTAAAGCAATGTTCAGAGGACAATGTATTGCATTAACACAATTATGACAATAAATAAGAAAGAATGAAAATAAACTAACTCAACAGCACACTTATGGTCTCAGCTACTGGGGGCCTGAGATGGGAGGATCACTTGAGCCCAGGAGTTCTGCACTGTAGTGCACTATCCCAATCTGGCGTCTGCACTAAATTCAACATCAGTACGGTGACCTTCCTGGAGCAGGGGACCACCAGGTCGACTAAGCAGGGGTGAACCAGCCCAGGTCAGAATCAGAGCAGGACTCCTGGCTGATCAGTAGTGCAAGCATGCTTGTAAATAACTACTGCACTCCAGCCTAAATAAGAAAGAATGATCCCCATCCCTAAGAAATCAATCAATCAATTAGTTAAATGTCCAATTCACAAAGTTCTGAAGCAAATAATTAAAAATAAGCCTAAGAGAACAGAAAGAAGTTAATAAAGATAGGCTGGGTGGTGAGGGATCACACCTGTAATCACAACACTTTGAGAGACAGGTGGGAGGACTGCTTGGGGCCAGAAGTTTGAGATCAGCCTGAGCAGCACAGCAAGATCCAATCTCTACAGAATTTTTTTTTTTAATTAGCCGGGTGTGGTGGCACGTGCTATAGTCTTAACTACGCAGGAGGCTGAAGCAGGAGAATTGCTTGAGCCCAGGAGTTTGAGGTTACGGTGAGCTATAATTATAGTACTGCATTCCAACCCGGGAGACGAAGCATGACCCTGTCACACAAAAAAATTTTTGTTAAATACACTGTTAGGTTTAAAAAAAAAGTCGTCCAATGCCTAAGAATGTGTACAGGATGCTAAAATTCACGTGAAAATGGGGGCTGGGATAGAATATCTACCAGAAGAGGGACTTTTCACTTTATATCTTTTTTCTTTTTTTTTTTTGAGTTGGAGTCTCACTCTGTCACCCAGACTGGAGTGCAGTGACCACTCCCGGCCACTGCGGCCTCGACCTGCTGGGCCCCGGCGATCCTTCCGCCTCAGCCTTCCGAGTAGCCGGAATTACAGGCCTGAGCTACCATGCCCGGCTGATTTTTTTTTTTTATTTATTGTAGAGATGAGGTCTCGCTGCCCAGGCGGGTCTCAAACCCGCGGGCTCAGGCAATCCACTCACCTCAGCCTCCCAAAGGCGTGGGATTACAGGCTGAGCCACCGAGCCCGGCTATATCTTTTGATTTTATGAAATTCATTAACTGAACAAATAAATAAAACGTAACTTAAAAAGAATCCCCAGCCAGAAGATAACTTCTCCCCACCCTTCTGAGATCCTTCCATTCTCACTTCCAGGCATCACATGGGCCTGTAGGACAGACATGTGCACGTGT
This sequence comes from Carlito syrichta, assembly GCF_000164805.1. NCBI lineage: Eukaryota > Metazoa > Chordata > Mammalia > Primates > Tarsiidae > Carlito > Carlito syrichta. Next base: position 3,889 of record NW_007232247.1, on the reverse strand, counting down.
GCCCAGGAGGCAGGGGAAGGTGTCACAGCTGCGCCCAGATTCTCAGAGCTGATCCATCGCCGGCTCTCTCTCCCACCTGTCCATGGCCCAAAGCCTCTTCGCACAGCCCAGCCTCTCCCCTGGCTCCACTGGGCTCCTCTCCAGGGAGGAGGTGGGAGGAAGCCCCTGCTGGTGCCCTGGGCCCCGGCTCCCTGGCTCCAGGGCTCCCCACCCCTAAGTGGCAAAGTCCCTAAGTGAGTTAAGGAGAGGAAAGTTAGGGAAACGGGGAGGGGGAGAAGGAATGGAGGTTTTCTTTGCCCCAGGGTCCTGTGGATATCACGCCTCCTCTCCAACCTTCCTCCCATCCCCCCCAAAGAGCCACCAAACCTACAGAGAAGGACCTGGAGAAGGGGTCCCCAATCCTTCTGAGTCTCAGTCTCTGGAAGCCGTGGAGCCCCCGGGAAATGGGAAGGTCTGAGAGGAGGGAAGAAGTTCCAGAAACAGTCCCCGAGGAGGTGCGGGATAGCCAGGGGGACAGGCCGGAGCTGAGAGGTGCCACGCTGGGCTGTGCATCGAGGAGGGGATGGGGAGGCCCAGGAGGCGGCCGTGCCCCGTGTCGGGGACCTCTGGGTCTGGGACTGCAGGTGAAGGTGTGTGTCCCAAGGCGGAAGGGGACAGGGCCTTGGGACCCTGCAGAGGCCATCACCAGTCCTTCTTCTCCCCCAGAGTTGGGCATCCTGTCTGCTCTCCCCCTCACAATGCAGGTCTCACTGCCCCGTGACTCAGGACAGTGAGAAGGGCTGACAGGCTGAGGACCCAGAAGCGACAGAAATGGAGAGCAAAGGGGACAGGGGGCTCAGGAAGGGCAAAATGGGGACAGACTGGGGGGCATGGTGACGCACAGCCCAGAAAGCACAGGACACTCCTGCAGGGACACCCACCTGCGCACACACACCCCCGGAAGAGAGAGCCCAAGGACTGACTCTAGGAGTTCGTTTTCTGGAAGTCACAGGAATGAGTGGCTCTGAAACACCTCAGCCCGTGGATGTCAGAGTTCTCATCCCAAATCCAAGGCCTGCAGTTTACGAGCAGGTGAAGCTGAGCAACTGCTGTCTCATCATCTGTATATAACAACTGTGCATCGGTTTCACTTTCCTGGCTGTTAAATTGTAATGACAGTAGAACCTGCCCTATTGGAATGAGCAAAGCGTCCAGGCAGCGGAAAAGAACCTCCCTTCCCCACAAGCACTACTGTGGAAGTGACACTGGATCAGAGCTACCATCGGCTCCACCCTGGTGTCCCTGACGCTGTGGCTATTCACCTAGGGGCTCCAGCTGGCCATAGAGTCTCACAGTCAGCCTGCACTGTCCCCAGACCAGCTGCCAGAATCCCAAACAGGCTGTCCTCACTTCGGCCCCACCTCTGTGTTCAATACTCAGTGTCCCCGGAACCAGAGCCAGGGTCATCTAAGGAGCCTGTGCTCCCGTCACGGTTCTCACTTGCCAGCTCACACCTGCACGGCTGCCAGGAGTGGCCAGAAGCTCCCTGGGTGTCAACCATTGATAGCACGTACTACGACCTCGCCAGCTGTTCCCAAGCAGTCATCCAAGACACTCTGCTAACATTGGAACTGGAACTCGAGTCAGGGTTGGCTGGAACCCGGTGAGGCCAGGATCTGAGCGGCCGGTGGGCCAGCTTGCCAGGGACCATGTCAGGCAGGTGCTGAGTCACTCCCCAGGGTCCTGCGCTCCTTTAGGATTCTGACACCAAGGAAGGTTGGTGGCAACTTGGACTTCAATGCACTACGCCGCATCAAATCACATACCTCACTCCTTTCAGAACCGTTAAAGCTCAGGGCAGAAATAAACCCTGAGAGAGGTACGAGCCAATCCTGAGCACAAGGGTACACAGCCCCCTCCATGCTTTCCCTAGCTAGAAAAGAGGCTCAAATAAGCAAAGGATAATTGATGAATTGCACGGGAAACACTGTAAATGGGATAAATATTTAACAAAATTGTAAAAATAAAGTGAGTCTTTCCAGAGATGAGCTTTAAAGAAATGTGTGAAATGCTCAAAACTAGCAAAAGTGGGAAAACTACAAACAGGATTGACAAGCCCCAAGGAGCAATCATCCTATCCTGGTAACTCGGATCCAGTAGGAATGTCAGGCCAACCTTAAGCAGGAGAAACAGGAATTGACTGGGCAGAGGGAAGAAAGTCCCTGGCAAGGCCTCAGACTCCCAGCTCTCCCGGGCAACCACGAGGCTTAACGGGGACTGGACAGAGACTTCATCAGCACAGCCCTCAAGCCCACAGCCTGAGGCTGGGCAGCCTGGGAGGACATCCTTGGCCTGAACCAGTCCCCTTGTTTTGCTCTGCACATGGGGAGGGCAGCAAGACCTGGGTCAAGGTCCCAGGCAGTCAGGGCAGGGCCATCCAGGCTGAAGCCCCTTCGCCCCTCTCACTCCCTCCCGAGCACACTCACTGGACACTGCCCTCGCTGCCCTTCCTCGGGCAGGCCCCAGGGCCCCAAGCAGCACCCTCCAGCGGACAGCCAGAGAGCCAACGCATGTCCACAAAGAAGCAGCCGGGACAAGGGGACGCCGAGGTCACAGATCTCAGAAACCCCGGGCGCAGGGGGGCAATGTCCATGGGAGCAGTGAATGACACATTTTAGAAGCCTGAGATAATTTTACAAGTGTGTTTCGTTTCAGCACCGGAAGGCATCATGGGGCTTGGCAGAGAAGAACTGTCCCCTAGCATGCTTCCCCTTCTCCCTTAGTATTATTAGGACAGCCAAATTTTACATGGGGACACAGTCGTCCAGGGAAAAACGACATTTCTGAACCTCCTCCGTAGCCAGTTATGACCTCAGGGTTAAATTCTGGCAAGCAGGATGTAAACCCAAGCGCTAAGTGTGACTTTCAGGATACGTCCTAAGAGGGAGGAAGGATGCCTTTCTTCCATCCTCCTTCCTTCCTGCTGGCTGGAATGTGGATGCGACGGCCAAGGCTCCAGCAGCCATTTACCCATGCAGTGGAAGTCACATGGTGGAGTAACAAGATACTGTGTGATGAGCATCAAGCTTCTCTGTAAAGACATCTGGTCCCTGACGCGGAGGGCACCGTGCTAACCCTCTATGACCAACCTCTGGGTCTGTTTCACGTAAGAGGGAAATACATTTCTATTATATTTTGTATAAACTACTACTGCTTGGTTTTCAGTCTCACACAGTTGACCTGAATCCTGATCAGTCAAGAGGATGCGAGAAACCTTTTGGATGGCAGAGCTGGGACAAGGACTGTAATAGAAGTGGGGAGGGGCAAACAGAGAAAGAAGAGAAGTGAGAGCGTTCCCTGAATTGGCAGAGCTGGGTAGAAGCAAGACTGATTCCGGGACAAACAGAAGCGGTGAGAGTAGAGGTGGAAGTGAGACAGGAGATAGCTAGAGAAAGGCTAGGTAGCCAGACAGGCGGGTCCTCTGGCAACAATGCAGGAACTCCTGGCAGGCCTCTCAGGCTCAGCCTTGGTAAACAAACTCCCTGCGAGACGCTCAAGCTAGAGCTCGAGTCCTCACTGCTGGGATCGAAAAGCAACCAATCAGCTCACCATTAGGCCCCTACCTCCTGCCAATTGGGCCGTAACACTGACCAATCAAAACAGCAGCAGCTCACAGCTAGTGCGAGCCAATCAGCTTGGACTCAGGGCTATATAAGAACCGGGTTTCGGGCCTCTCAGGCTCCGGTAGCTTCTGTCCTCCCAGTAAGCCCTGCTTACTCGCTTCCCGGCCGTCCTGCCCCTCATTCTCCCCGGGCGTGCGACAGGAGCCGCGACCCTGAAGAGCTGCGACCGGAAGAGCCGCAGGAGACCGTGGGGGTCGGAAAGCCCGCACCCCACAGGCTGGCTTGCC
>NW_007232246.1:48897-101235 GCF_000164805.1 Carlito syrichta | reverse complement strand
TTTAAATCTATAAAGAAGCTGTACTGTATAAAAGGCTCCCAAATGTGACTGAATTGAATTATATCTAATACCTAGGCTGAAACCGCAGTTTACGGGAAACAGGAACAATGGGTTTCTAGAGTCAGCTATGCCTGTCACAGTCACAGAGTCTTCAGCTTAGGCCAGCAGAGTTCCTTTAGGTTGTTCTTGTGCTGCATGGCAAAAGGGGGAGGAAAATGGGGTCTACGGCTCTCGAACACGTCCTAGCGGTCTCGAGGTCCATGGCCCTCCCTGATCCCTAACGCTCAGTGGGCCTCCGTGGCCGGCTCCCAACAATCCTCAAATCTTTTTTTCTTCCAGACCCCTGCCCAGGCAGTCAAGTCATTCACCGCTGCTCATGGGTTGATATGTATTCTTACCTTGACCATCTTTCTTCCAACAGAGCGGTTCAGTCCCAAAACCGACCCACTGAGAGGATCTCCCTCTCCTGTCTTCAGGGCCATCTCTGAGTGGGGTTGTAATGCAGCTGCTGTCCATCTTCAGCTTACACACACATACTGAGCAGACCCATTTGTGAACCAAGCTCAATCTCTTCCCTTTCCCATCAGCTGGTCATTCCCCAGCTTCATCCCCATGGCGATGAGTGTGAGCTGATGGAGAGGCATGGATACAAGGGGTGAATGCCATGAAAGTCTGGACCACTCATTTGTGCAGTTGATGCTTACCCTCCGGCCTCATTCATGCCCGCTGGAATGAATTGTGCCTCCAATGGTGTGTTGCTATCACGCTTACCTCTAACTTGGTGAATCTGATTGTGCACAATTTATGCGATACAGCTCTAGGAGCTTGCTCTCTTGATTTCCCAAGGCCAGATACTATATAGCCACCAGGGTCCAGGAACATGCCAGATGTTTTTGAAGGTGTGGAGATCTTTGCTGCAGATGGCATGTCCTTGCCCCAGGTCCCTAGCGGGTCTATACCGTGATTCTTTTGCTGGATCCTGCCATAAGCTTCACACAGCATCTTTTCCCATGATGGAGATCTCTAGCGCCATAGGACCCGACAAGGCCTGTGTCCCAAGTAGCAGAACTGTCTTCACCGCAGCCTGGACCTGATGCAGAACATTTTCTTTCTCCGAGTCCAATGTAAAGTGATGTGCTTCTGTTCCAGGAGCATGAGTGGGTCAGATGGGTCAGAACAGTGTTCCCAAGGGTCGAATGTGCTGTGTTCGGGGTCTGCAAAGACCTGTTGGGCAATTGAACATCAGGTGTCACCTGCCGGCTGATGGAGTTCTGAGGTATCCTGAGTTTTCTTTTATTCTTGAAGCAAGTCTCAGCATGCCCTAGACCACTGGATCCCTGTAAGGCATGGTGGGTCCCTAAATCTTCACAGTTAATCTTCCTCTGGAGTCAATGCTTCTTATCAAGACCTCCATCATACATGCTACTTTTGGCTCATCTGATCCAATTACTATGATCTCGTGAATAGAATGCATCAATGAAATGTTATGGGAAATGGTCAAAGGGTCCAGGTTTGTTTGAATTATGTTATGACAGCGAATGGGAAACGCTTTAATGTATACTGTTATTCATCTGATAAGAATGCTTCTGATCCTTTTTTTTTTTTGAGTCGGGGTCTTACTCTGTAGTCCACACTGGAGTGTGCAATGGCATGATCACGGCTCACCATAGCCTCGACCTCCTGGGCTCAGGCGATCTTTCCGCCTCAGCCTCCTGAGTAGCTGAGACAACAGGCACACACCACCATTCCTGGATAATTTTTTAATTTTTTTGTAGAGAGACGAGGTCTCGCTATGTTGTCCAGGCTGGTCTCAAACTCCTGGGCTCAAGCAATCCTCCTGTGTTGGCCTCCCAAAGTGTTGGGATTCTGGGCATGGGCTACCATGCTGGCTCTGATCCTCCTTTTTTTTGAGTTGGAGTTTCACTCCTTTGCCCAGACTGGGGTGCAGTGGCATACATGCTCACGGTCACCCCAGTATCAGCCTTCTGAGCTCCAGCGATCCTTATGCCTCATCCTTCCAAGTAGCCGGAGCTATAGGTGTGCGCTACCATGCCTGGCTATTTTTTATTTTATTGTAGGGACAAGGTCTCATCAAGTTGCCCAGGCAGGTCTTGAACCCACGGGCTCAGATAGTCCACTCACCTCGGCCTCCCAAAGTGCTGGGATGACAGGTTGAGCCACCGAACCCGGTCTGATCCTCCTTTTTATAGGAAAGGAAAATATGGCATCTGCCAGATCAAAGGTGGTTATGCTGATATTCTGGAGCAGAAATATCACATTTGGCAAAGCAACTGCAGTTGGGACGACTACTTGTTGAGTTTGCATCAGGTTCCTGTGGTGTGCGGCATCCAAGGAAGTAACCTTGATTCAGGCAACGCCCTTTGGCTGAAGGAATTCCTCGAGAGGGACTTAGCAGTGAGCCCTCAGCAGTCAGGACTCGAAGCAGCTAGAAGGCTAAGTGTAATCCGTCTTAGAGGTGAGATCTGGGCAGCACAGCACAGGGCACGCTACCAAAGGGCTCTTCTTGTGATTCTTACTCACTGTGATGTTTGAGCACCTTCTTCAGGAAGGGTGTCCTGTATTCCTTAGCTGTGAATTTACAATCTATTTCCTCTGGATCATAGGAAAACTTTCAGGTTTAGTTTTATATTCTGCTATTTTTCTTTTAGCCATGACTTTGTGTTTCAGTATTTTTTTGAAATGTATTGAATTGTGTTTTTAGAACTATTTTCTTTGTTTCTAACGTCAATCTTATTCACTAGAATTGTGGGGTTAAAAAAGTAAAGTAATATTCAACTAGAAACTTTTCTATTTTTATTTTCAGAAGAGATATAGTGATTCTTACTCTTTACACACACACACACACACACACACACACACACACACACACACACACAATGCACACAAATACACACTCAAACACATCCAAATAGGAATGCTTCCTGTTCCATCCCACTCCATTTACATTCTATTGCTTTTGCAAATGACAGCTAGTCTAGATAAAACAAAGTGAGAGGGTTTTAAAGTGCTGAAAGACTTTTTCCCGTTTGGAGACAGCTATGATTGAGTTCCCATCAGTTACGTCTTGTGAAAGAGGCAACTCAGCAGAGCACAGTGGTTACTAGCATGTCCTTCAAATTCAGATTTTTCTAGAGAATGGCCACTCACTGTAACTCTACATTTTTCTTTTAGGTAAAAATACCTTTACAGAAGGCAAGTAAGCCAACAACAAGACTTTCTTTCTTTCTTTTTTTTTTTTTGAGTTGGAGTCTCACTCTGTCACCCAGACTGGAGTGCAGTGGCAAGCTCCTGGCCACCGCAGCCTCAACCTGCTGGGCTCCGGCGATCCTTCTGCCTCAACCTTCCAAGTAGCCGGAACTACAGTCGTACGCTACCATGCTTGACTGGTTTTTGGTTTATTGTAGAGAAGACGTCTCACCAAGCTGCCCTGGTGGATCTTGAACCCGCGGGCTCAGGCAATCCACTCGCCTCGGCCTCCCAAAGAGCTGGGATTACATGCTGAGCCACCAAGCCCGGCCAAGACATTATTTCGATTTAACTTTGAGTCATCTCTGACTTGAGTATAAAAATATCAACTATTAAAACATATCAACAATTTCCAGATTTCTTAAGTTATCAGGAGTAACACATTGATCGTGACAGTACACACCCGATCAGGACATGCCAAAGTATGGAGACACTGCATTGAAAGCTACTGCTTCAGTGACAACTTTTCAAATCTGGCTGTGTATTAGAATCATCTGGAGTACTGACATCATTCTGATTCCATGAGAATGGAATCTCTTTTTCATGAAATCAAGATGCAGAATAGGTCTGTCTGTTGTCAACTGCTCCCCACATGCCCAGATCCTGGCAAACACTGATTTCTTGTCTGTCCCTCTTTGCTATCTGTTCTGCCTCTTCCAGAATGTCCCATAAAAGAAATCATAAATACCCAGACTTTTTGAGCCCGTTTTCTTTCACTTAACACAGTACATTTGAGGTTCATCCATGTTATTGCATGTGTCAGTCTTTCATTTCTTTTTACTGCGGACTAAAATTCCATTGTATAGCTCTACTATAGTTTTTGATCTATTCACCAGGTGAAGAACACTTGGACTGTCTTTAGTTTATGGGGATTATGAATAAAAGTGCTATAAATATTTGTGTATGGAATTTTATGTGAACATGAGTTTTTATTTACTTTGCTAAGTGCCCTGGAATGTGATTGCTGGGTTATATGGTAAGGGTATGCTTAATTTTATAAAAACCTGTCTGACTATTTTCCAAAGTGGTTGTACCATTTCACACTGTGCCCCTGGCTCTAGCAATGTCTGATAGTCCTAGATATCCTGTGTCTGTACTATCACTTAGTGGGGTCAGTATTTTAATTTGCCTAGTTCTCCTAGGTGTTGGTATCTCACTCTGGTTTTAATTTGCATTTTTCTTGCAGATAATGATGTTTTACTGTACAGATTGGTCCGAGAACCTGAATCTCGATTCTTGTTCTCCCACTTTCTACTTGATTCTCTTTAAATAGGTTGCTTAATCTCTGTGAGCTTGAGTGTCTTCAAATAGACAAAAATATTCTCTTTCTCAGGACTGATACCCAGTGAAACCTAAAAATGTATATTAAATACTAGATGTTCTGGTATATCCATAACATAAATATGGATACTCATGAGTCTTCTCGACTAATTTGGTTATTTTGTGTTTTAAAAACACCTTCATATATTGTAAAATGCATCTGAACCCTGAATCAACCGTTTGTCCTCATAATTTTTCTAGGCCACTCGTTACACAGGCACATGTTGCCCAATGGACTCCCAAAGTTTCAAGCCTAAGAGAAGGCACCAGCAGCCACTATGAGTCTCATTTCCTATCCAGAACATTACGTGTTCTCTGTTCTTGTCTCACTGGATAGTGAAAGATACATTAATGGTACCAATTACAAAGTGTGAGTTTGATTTATAGGTCTTTGTTACGTTCTCTGGCAGTCACCATGCAATAGGAAAATCCACACACAGCAAACTAAAGACAATTTAGACTGAAATGGTTCTTTGCAATTTAGGCATTTAATTAGGGGTTTTAAAGCTTAATTAAAAAGTTAAATCATTTGTCTTTATTTCTGAAACAATGTATTGTAGATGGCTCAATTATGTAAAATAAAACATAATAAGATATGTATTTCTTTGTCTGACATTATAGCATCATTCACGCATAATAGCAGGGTCCCATAAAATGTATTTGAGAAGATAGAACAAAATTGAAATGTAGAGCTATTAAATATGGCATTGAAGGTAACTTCTGGTCTGTGAAGTTGTTTTTCCTCTCCTTTGTTTCATGATCCTTGCAACACACGAATTTTTCCTCCAGAAATGTAAGTGATGAAAAGGATTCTAAGTATATTACCTACGATTCCATCAAAACACACACACACACACACACACACACACACACACACACACACACACACACACACACACTGGAATGAAACTCCTCATCAATCTTCAGTTACCTATCACTAGAAAAATAACTGCATTGCTTGTTTCTGAAGAATCAGAAACTCCTTTCAGGGACACAGAGACTTTCTAATTTTTAAGAAACGATAGAAAAGATTTTGTATTTTTTAAAAATAAAATTCTAAGGTGTTGACTCATGTAATGCTGGAGGCAGAGCAGTTCCACAATCTGCTATCTGCAAGCCGGAAACCTGGGAAGGCCAGTGGTGTAATTTCAAGGCCTGAGAGCTGGGGAGTCCACGATGTCGATTCCGTTCTGGGTCTGAAGGATTGACAACCACAGGTACCAAAAGATGGATGATCCAGCTCAGATTGTCAGACTAAGAGAATCCAACCCTCCTCTGCCTTTTGGCTCTCTTTAGGCTTTCAAGGAATTAAATAATGCTCACCATGTTGGATGGTTTAACTCAGTTCACTAATTCAAAAGCAAATCTTTTCTGGAAACATCCTCACCAACACACCCAGAAATAGTGTTTGATCAGCTCTCTGGGCAACCTGTGACCCAGTCAAGCTGACTTTAAAATAAACCATCATAACCTCCCACTAGCCAAGCCTCCAGGCATCCCCATTTCTGGTAGATTCTCTATCTACCAGAATAACTGGGAGGTTCATCCCTCCCTTTCCACATGTTCTAGGGATTTGATCTGTTATTCTTTCTTCTCAAAGCCGCCTTGATTTTGTGAAGTATTTTTAGCCTCAAAATAGGCTGTTAAACATGTCAAGAATTAACATAGGATTGTAAGCCTGGGTCGTAAAAGTCTTACTATTGTATAAACCCGAAACATATTGGAAGATCTGTGGTACCTAACTGTTCTTGAATTTGGTGGATTAGATGGAAAACAATGGTCTATGGCATTAGACATGAACAAGATTGGGGTAGCAGATACCAGATGACAGCTGTACTGGCAAAATCCTGACTCAGTCAGGGGTGAGGACTGTGTACTGAGATAATTTTGATCATCTACGTGTGGCCAGACACCTATTCTCAGAGGTTATCCACCCCCAATAATGCGGGGCTGGGGACATCATGGGTAAATGGAGCGTGAATACAAAAAAAATGCTGTGTAAGCATTTCTTACTGGATGCTTGCTATTAGGATTTTAGGAAGGGTATAGAACATATCTATGAATGATGGAAGTGAGATTTGATGGAAACAAGAAACAGGACACTAGAGCTTGATGTGACTAATGCCCAAGCCGATCTGCAGAAGAGGTTTGTTTCTACAAAAGGTGTGAATGTCCTTAGGTAAATCAGGGTAAACATACCCTAAGGTTGTGTTGACTCTTCGGCATTGGGTATTGTCCGGGCCTTGGCGTCTATAATGTAGCAGGGGAAGGCATAGACAGAGCTGACAGTAGAGCATAGTTCCTCTCTCTTCCTGTTTCTACGGAACCTGCAAACAGGTCCTTTGTGTGTGTATGAGCTCTGGCAATTGGGTTCACGAACCATCCTAGAAAAAGTGCTACCTACCTCATTGCTGAACATCATCATGGTCACCTTCGAAGTACTCCTCTTGGGAAGCTATGCACCGACACCAGCGCCTAGACCACCCATCAAAGAAAAAGAGTTTGGAACTTTTTTTCCGGAATGGCCCTCAGAGCTATTTGTTGAGGTCTGACAATGGATTTCCTGAGCTCGCCACCTTGAGTTTCTGTTGGCAAGTGCTGTACAAACAACTGCATTGGAACAGCCTCCCTACTCACCTGATCTGGCACCCAAGGACTCTTCTTTACCTGAAGATAAAGGACATATTGAAAGGAAGATATTTGATGACATTCAGGACATTGAGCCTCCTATGATGACGGCTTGGATGACCACTCTAGAAAAAGAGTTCCAAAATTGCTTTGATGAATAGACTAAGTGCTAGCGTTGGTGCATAGCTTTCCAAGGGGAGTACTTCGAAGGTGGCTGCAGCGATTTCCCCAGGACAAGTTCGAGAACTTCATTGTCCGACCTTGTAGTGGATCTTGTGGTGAGTCACCTGGAGTCCCCCACCAGGTCAGAGCGCCTCATTCTCCCACATTGGTGGGATTCTTGGTGGCTGGAGCCCATCTGACTCTTCTCTGGGAACTGCCCTCGGTGGGCTACGGCATCTCACCAGGATCACAGCCCCTCCCTGGGGTCTGTGTGCAAAGACCGGTCAGTGCAGGAGTATAAAGTTCATCCTCTCTTCTCCATTCAGGACAGTTGCGAAGGGTCATTCCAACCCCAGAGTGTCCCATAGGATTGGGTGAAGTCATAAAATCTGGGGCTTAATGGATTTTTACTAAAGAATGGAGACAGATAAGAATAGCGATTCCACTAGATACAATGAGGCCTTAAGCCAGTGCCCATTTTTTGTACATGGAGAATTATTTCAGAATAATAGTACATAACCTTTTTAGCACTTAAAATTGCTTTATTTTAAGGATGACTATATTAGTAAAATACTAGTACAAGTTAATATAACATGTATTAATTTAATCTCATGAGATTCCTATAAGATAGAATTAAGTGATTTCAGGATTGATTTTAGTTTCATTGGGTTTATGCTCTTATCTTTGTGCCTTCTATTTGTTATCAACATTTTTATGATGATGGCCAGGCATGGTGGCTCACTCCTGTAATCCCAGCACGTTGGGAGGCTGTGGTGGGAGGATCACTTGAGGCTAGGAGTTTGAGACCAACCTGGGTAACATAATGAGACCCTGTCTCTCCAAAAATAAAAATAAAAAACTAGCTGGGCATGGTGGTGTATGCCTTTTTCATGTTTTTTTTTTTTCCTTTTAAATTTTAAAGATGTGGAATACAATTCAGGGTTAGGTACATAGGTGGTCATTATACAGGTGAAGTTTGGGACTTCCCATGGGTCCTCACTTCACCTGGTTTGGGATCAGGTACCCTTATTCATGTTATGTTGCCCCCCCTCCCTCACCAACTCTCCTGGCAGTGAACTGCCACCACTAATCCCTTTCTTATAGTATTATGATAGATGTTCAGGGTTCACTTATGAGTGAGAACTTGTGGTACTCAGTTCTTTGCTTCTGTGGTAGGTCGCTGAGTAGGATAGACTCTACCTCCATCTAAGTGACCGTGAAGGCCATGTGTTTGTCCTTTATGACCGCGTAACATTTCATCATGTATATGTATCACTTAAAAAAAAAAATCCAGTCCACTCTCCATGGGCAGCACGGTTGTTTCCATGTTTTTACTACTGTGAATAGTGATGCAGTAAACATGCTTGTGCCAGTATCTTTTTTTGTAGACTGGTTTGAGTCCCAGCTACTGGGGAGGCTGAGACAGGAGATCATTTCAACCTGAGTTTGGGGCTGTAGTGAGTTATGATTGCACCACTGCACTCTACACTCTGACCTTGAAGTTTTTTTTTTTTTAAATGAGAAACTCTTAGAATGTGAGAGCTATTTTTCTATTAACCAAATAAGTGTTGATCTACATTATTTGTTGGTAATTATTCATGAATTATGAAGCCAGGAAGTAATAGCAGCACAAAAAAGTAATGTCTGGGTTATTTGGAGAAAGTTCCCATGACCTTGGCTCTTCCTTTGCCGCATCTGACGGGGGTGGGTTTCCCTCCTATGCCTCCAGGGCTCAGCGCCCCCGGGTCATCCACCCTCCTTCCAGTGGTGTCATGCCAGGCACATCTGCGCACCTTTGGGGGGAGACAATGCTTTTCTTGAGCTATTTCATACGGTGAAAAATTATTAATCGGCTCCAGAAATCCTGTGTTGTGGGTGGGTGCTGACCAACCACTCTTCCCTCTCTCCCTCCCCATGACCCTTGCTTTCCACGTCCGCCTCCTTTCTTTCCTGTTTGCAGTGTTTCACCCTCGTGGTGGTCTCCTACTCGCCTCTCCTGATTTTTCACATTTTTCTTCCTGCTTTTCTTTGGTATCTGCTTTGATCCTTCCTTCATTTATCTCATATTTTATTTTACTAGTTTTTAAAATTTTGAGTTGGGGTTTCCACGATGTTGCCTAGACTGGAAGGTATTGGCATGATCATGGCTCACTGCAGCCTCCAACTCCTGGGCTCAAGTGATCCTCCCTCCTTAGCCTCCTGAGTATCTAAGACTACAAGTACACGCCACAACACTCGATTAATATTTTTGATTTTTTTATAGAGACAAGGTCTTGCTATGTTGCCTAGGTTGGTCTTGAACTCCTGGACTCAAGCAATGTTCTCGCCTCAGTCTCCCAAAGGGTGGGGATTCAAGCATGCGCCACTTCGCCCAGCTAATTTTTTGATTGATTGTAAAGGTGCGGTCTCATCCAGTTACCCAGGCTGGTCTCGAATCCCTGGGCTCAGGTAGTCTTCTCGCCTTGGCTGCCCAAAGGGCTGGGATGACAGGTGTGAGCCATTTCTCCCAGCCGGCCATCTGCATTTTTAACAAGCACACCTGGCAGGTGTGGCCACCATCCCGACTAAACACTGGGAACTGCTGAAACAGAAGGTAGTCAAAGGGGCAAGAAAGAGGAGCCAGGCTGGGTGGGTCAGCCTGTAATCTGTCATCCCGCGCCTTTGGGAGGCTGAGGTGAGTGGATGGCCTGAGTCCGCGGGTTTGAGACCCGCCTGGGCAGTGAGACCTCATCTTTACAAAAAAAAAAAAAAGTCAGCCGGGTGTGGTAGCGCGTGCCTGTCATTCTGGCTACTCGGAAGGCTGAGGCAGAAGGATCACCGGAGCCCAGCAGGTCGGGGCTGCAGTGACTGGGAGCGGCCACTGCACTCCAGTCTGGGCGACAGAGTGAGACTCCAACTCAAAAAAAAAAGGAAAACAGAGAAGGACACTTAGTTTGCTGGGGCTGCTGTGACAAATAGCACCGCTGGTGTGGCTTTTTTTCTTCACAGCTCTGAAGGTGAGATGTCTGCGCCTGAGGAGCGAGCAGGGCTGGCTCCTTCTGAGGTTTCTCTGGCTGACCTCCAAGTTGCTGTCTTCCCCTTGTCTTTGCATGGTCTTCGGTGTATGTCGTCTCTGCCCTAATCTCTTCTTACAAGGACACATGAACGGGAGCTAAGCTGTGGGCCCACTAAGGCACACAGAATGGTAGAATGGGGCTGGGCCTGGTGGCTCGGCCTGTCATCCCGGCCCTTTGGGAGGCCGAGGCAAGAGGATTGCTTGGGCCCAGGGGCTTCGAGACCAGCCTGGGCAACTTGGTGAGACCTCATCTCTACAATAAATCACAAAAACTAGCTGGGCATGGTGGTGTGCATCTGTCGTTCTAGCTACTTGGAAGGCTGAGGCAGAAGGATCGCCTAAGCCCAGCCGCTTGGGTGACAGGAGTGAGACTCCAAGTCAAAAACAAAAAAAAGAAAAGAAAAGAATGGTACAATGGGAATTGGAGGCTCGGTGGTGGAGGGTGGGTGAGAAGTGTGAGATGGAAAATTACCTAAGTGGAGGGTGGTAGTTACCTAACGGTGGGGGTGATGGGGACACTTAATGCTCAGACTTCTTCACTGTGATACAATATGTCCATGTAACCAAAAACCCCTTGTACCCCTAAAGCTATTGGAATTAAAAAAAGAAAAAGAATGAAGGAATCGCTGGACTCCAAGATGGCGTTTCTAAGACTAGCCTTGGCCAGTTTTTCTTTTGTGACAGCACTGATAACCTGATAGCTCAGTTGCACCGTGCCTGTTGAGATGTCACACAACTATTTTTTCGCCTCCCTTTGGCTCTTGCTAGTACTTTACTTTCACATTGGCAACCAGAAAGTCTTCTTTGCGTGCAAACTTTTTCCTACTGTTTTCTTAAAGTTTTTTGTTTTAAGAATATGCTTGATACATATCAAAAAAATAATGTAACATTTATGGATGTCATAAAACGAACACCTGTGAATCCACCAAGAACTAGAATCTGACCAGTTAAAAAAAAGACAGACAAAAGGGCACAGGTAATAGGAATTAGGGTCCACCAGTGTGTCCGCATTTTACCTAAGTTACCTCTTCAAAGGCTCTCCCTCCATTTGGTGGTACTAGTGGTTAGACCATCAACGTAGGAATTTTAGGGGTATGTGGTCAGTCCATAATAGGTACCAAAGCTAGGCATATGGTGCTGAAACTCTGCTGAAAGAAAGGAAAAACACAAAAATTCTTTTTGTGTGGACTGTTTAGAAACAAAGACAAATCCCCAGTCTTCAAACGGTTCAAGCCCAGGTTAGAGATGGAGTGAGTGTGTCCTCTACAAGCCTTTCCAAGTCATTCTGCTCTACTAGTTCTTGACCTAAGGGGCTGAGTCCTTCCCTAGCAGAGACTGCTGTCTGTGTGCATGGTTCCTGACTCTACAAGTAAGAATAAGCCTGGTTTGAAAACAGAAACCAATTTCCTTTTTGAGCCTGCGTGAGGAAACGAATTTTGAGTCAATAGGCTTGAAGGGTTAAAAACACTAAGATACTGAGAATCCAAATGAGAATTATTAGGGAGAAATTATACCATGGTATTTATTGACTGGATATTCTTATCAAAACTGCCTCACAATCAATGTGAGAAAGGAAAAGAGATTTTCGGGATTGGAGGTGTAAGTGCTGGTTTAGTGACTTGGATTTGATATTAGTTATTCTGCTTGTGTCCCGGGAACTGAAGGGAGAGGAACATTCTCATCATCACCTTGCAGAGTGTGTAAGAAGCCTCCTGCAACCACAGCTGTGTGGAAATTTGTTGGAGGCTCAGAGGTGCCATGGTTTTATCTTAAAAGCTTCTGCTTCTCCTTTTTTATTTTTTATACAAAACTCTATTGAGGTATAATTTGCATGTCATAAAATTCACCCATTTTAAGTGTGCAATTCAATGATTTTTTAGTAAATCATAGAATTGATTTTTACTGAATCGTACGGCCATTATCACAGTGCAGTTTTAGAGTATTTCCATCACCCAATAGCACATTTCATGCCCTTTGACAGTTAATTCCTATTTTCATTTCTAGCCCTAGGCAATGACTAATCTGCTTTCTGTTTCTATAGATTTATCTGAAGGCATTTTTTTTCTTTTTACGATTTTTTCAGGCTTATTGAAGTACGATTGACAAATGAAAACTATATATATTTAGGGTGTACAATGTAATGTTTTGATATAGGTATACATTGTGAAAAAATTACCACAGTCTAACTAATATATCCTTTGCCTCACAAAGTTATCTTTTAGTGTGTGTGTGGGGAGACCCCTTACATCTACTTTCTTAGTGAATTTTAAGTATACAACACGTTATGAACGATAGTCACCATGCTGAAATTAGATCACCAGAACTCATTCATGTCATAACTGAAAGTTTGTACCCTCTGACCAACACCTGTACACTCCCAGTCCCAGGTATCTACAATTCTACTTTGAGTTTCTATGAATTAGACATTTTTAGATTCCACAGATAAGGGATATCACGCATCATTTGTCTTTCTGTGTCTGGTTTATTTTATTTATATTTTATAATGTCCTCCAGGACGATGGAATATATATATATATATATATATATATATATATATATATATATATATATTTGTTATTCATTACTCAATCTGTTGATGGACATCTTGGTTAATTCTACATCTTGGCTATTGTGAATAATGCTGCAAAGAGCATGAAAGTGCAGGTATCTCTTCAACATACTCATTTTATTTCCTTTGGATATATACCCAGCAGTGTGGAGTTGCTGGATCATAGGGTAGTTCTATTTTTAACTTTTTTGAGGAAACATCACACTCTTTTCCATAAGGACTGTTCCAATTTCCATTCCCTCCAATGATCAGTAAGTGTTCCTGCCTACCTTCAACCTTACCAAAACTTGCTAGCTCTTGTTTCTTTGAAAATAGTCATCCTCACAGGTGTGAGGTGATCCCTCCTTGTGGTTTTGATTTGCATTTCCCTGATGATTAGTGACATTGAATGTTTTAAAAATATACCTGTTGGCCATTGAAATGTCTTTTGAAAAATGTCTTTGTGGTTCCTTTGCTCATTTAAAAATTTTATTTATTATTTTTATTTATTTCAACAGCTTTTGGGGTATAAACAGTTTTTGGTTTCAAGGCTGCTTTGTATAGTGGTGAAATCTGAGCTTTAAGTGTATCCATCACCCCCATTAGTGCACAATATACTCAATAGGTGATTTTTCGTCTCCTTCTTACCATCCTCTCCCTTCTGAGTTTCCAATATCCATTATACCATTCTGTGTGCCTAAACTTTGCTCCTGCTCTTAAGTGAGAACATGTGGTATTTGGTTTTCCATTCCTGTGTTATTTCACTTAGGATGATTGTCCCCAATTTCATCCAAGATGTTGCAAAAGGCATTATTTCATTCTCTTTTATGGCTGAATAATATTCCAGGGCATATATACATATACCACATTGTCTTTAGCCACTGATCAACTGACGGGCATTCAGGTTGATTCCACATCTTTGCAGTTGTGAATTGTGCTGCTATTTAAACATGCCAGTGGAGGTATCTTTTTTGTATAATGATCTCCCTTCCTGTGAATAGGCACCAAGTAGTGGGATTGCTGGATTGAGTGGTAGACTACTTTTAGTTCTTTGAGAAATCTCCCTACTGATTACCATAGAGTTTTTACTAATTTACATTCCCACCAACAGTATATAAGTGTTCCCTTTTCACCCCATCTGCACCTACATCTACTTTTGGTTTTTAATAATGGTCATTCTGACTGGTTTAAGACGGTAGGTTACTGTGGTTTTAATTTGCATTTCCCTGAAGATTAGTGATGTTGAATATTTTTTTCATATGTTTTCTGGTCATTTGTACATCTTCTTTTGAGAGATGTCTGTTCATGTCATTTGCCCACTTTTTGATAGGGTTACTTGTTTTTTTCTTTTTTTGCTTTATTATGATTTATTTTTTCTTAGAGATGGGAGTCTTGCTCTGTTGTCACCCAGGCTGTTGTGCAGTGGTGCAGTCATAGCTCACTATAGCCTCGATTTTTTTTTTTTATGATTTGTTTACTTTTGCTCATTTAAAATTTGGGTTATTTGTTTACTTGCTATTGAGTTGTTTGAATTTCTAAAATATTTTAGATATTAACCTCTTATCAGATGTTTGGTTTGCAAATACTTTCTCTCATTTCATAAGTTACTATTTCATTTCAATCAACATTCTTTTGATTTCTGTGAAGAAACATTTTCGTTTGAAGTAATTCCACTTATATACTTTTACTTCTGTTACTTGTGTTTTCGGCATAATAGTCAAGAAATTATTTGTCAAGACCAGGGTCATGGAGCTTTCTGCTGCTTTCTTCTAGAAGTTTTATGGTTTCAGGTCTCATTCTTAACTTTTAAATCCATTTTGAGTTGATTTTTGTATGTGGTGTAATATAAGTGTTCAGTTTCATTCCCTCACATGTAAATACCCAGTTTTCCCAACACCATTTATTGAAGAGGCAATCCTTTTCTCATTGTGTATTTTTGGCACCTTCGACAAAGTTTAGTTGATGTATATGTGTGGGTTTCTTTACAGCCTCTGTTCTGTTCCATGGGTCAATGTGTCTGCTTTTATGCTAGTGTCACCCTGTTTTGATTGTGATAGCTTTGTACCTTACAGCTTTGGTTGGTCCTTCTGAAGTCCTGTAGTTGCATGCTGTAATGAGTGGGGGCCAAATACCTCTTAGAATTGTTTTGTAGACAGCAAAGATTGGCTCCTAAGCTCAGCATGTATCTTTTATTTGAAACAAGATGCCATGGAGTGTACACACGGTACAAAGGTGCTTCCTATTTTGAATATACACCGTGCTTTCCACCAGGTTTCAGACTCGTCTGGTGGGGGCAGGTCTGCCAGGCGTCTTCTGGCAAGAAAAGAGAACTTGGCCTAAGAAAAAAGAGGCATCCTGGCTCATGCTTCTGTGACCATCACAGTGTCTGCTTCTCACATTTGTCTTCTGTCTCGGTTTCTCCATTCAACCACCTAAAACTGGGTTACCTCAATTATTGGAATAATATAAAAGGGATATGAAAATATAAAATTATGAAAGTTTTACATTCTCTACAACTTCCCTTATGCCCTTAATATGTGATGTGCTGTGCAATTAAAACATTTTACATCCTGGACATATGTCAGTAAAATAAAAAGTAATATGATGGCTTTTCCCCCTCAAATCTCTTACATTATATCCCTAGGATAATACTAGTCATAAGGGGTTTTTAAAGTAGAGTTGGTTGTCAGGTCAATTTAATAATACTTGAAAAAAAGTATGATAGTTCACTTTATTCTGATATATACTTCCAACTGCTAAAGGTTAAGTCAGAAATTTACTTAACCGACTAGCTGGTCCATTGTTTCAATAGATAATTACGATTACTTGAGAGAGCCTTGGTATAGTCAAGAGTGTCAGATGAAGTAAAGAACGTGCGGCAAAGTCTACTTGTGAAAAGTGAATTATCGCTTCTTCTTTTTAAGAACTGGCAACCTTCTATTATTGCTGGCATTTATAGGGGGACTAATTGCATAGTCTACAAAAATTCATTTTATTGCTTTGTAAATGGAAGTCCATTATTTTTATTCCAGTAATTTCACCAAATGGTCATCGCATTTAAATACTTTTTCCCCCCCTAAGGGAGTCATTTCTGTCCATTCCTCTCTTTCCACTGGAAGACAAAGATATAGTTTATTGCAAGTGTGATGGGTGGAAAGGCTGAGGTAGTGCTTTGGTTCAAGGGGACGTGAGCTTTTCTTTGCTGTATAATTGAAACATGAAATAGTAAGCATAAATCCTACATTTAATTGTGTGCTGTCAAAATGGAACTGAAAATGGTATGCAGAATATCCTTTTATCTATGCTTAGAGCACTTCTAAGGATTGAGGCCACACACAGTTTGTAGTCTTTTGGGGTTCTTTTTCTACCTTCCATACTGGTTAATTATATTTGTGTAGCTTTTCCACATTATTTATCAGAATGTTTCTGATTGTACCATCCACGTCAGTATGTAAAGCTCACAAAGCCATGATCAGCACAATATTTACAGGTGAAAAGATTATTAAAAACTTTAGCACTCTGCCTACTCACATGAGTCCCTGCTTGGAGACTTTTCTGTGTTCGTAGCAAGTTAAGCAGTGCAGAGCACAGACTACTCTTTGGACAGCTGATTAACTTTCAAGTTCTTAACTGCTATTTCATAATAAACTAGATACCCTATATCCCTCAGTATCAAAACTTCCTTATGTTCTTTGTACTACACATCAGTGTCAAGTTAGATGTTACCATCGATATGTCCATTCCTTAACATTTACTTGTTCTATTTCTCAATCTAGTTAAGCAGGGATCAGAAGCTGTCCTCCGATTTATGTTTTTGCCAAATAAGGTTAAAATAAAAGTCAGTGGTTGGTTATAGATCAATTGTTTGTCACACTATAGGAAAAATTTGGCTAACTCTCTTCTGTCTTCTGGCAGGTAAGGCATTGTTATTCCCTTTTTGTAGATAGAGCAACTGACGTAAAAACAAACAAAAACATCAGTAACTTCCTGACTTCACAGGACACCCCTTGATTCCAGTTAGTACTGGAAGTGGCTAGCCGCACTCACTATTGTATGTCTTGTGGGTCTGAGCTAACCAAGATCGGAAGGCTGGTGATTCAGAAGAAGCTAGTGAAAGTAAGGAGGGAGAAGTGATTTTCACAGAGCAGAAAGATTCAAATTTCAGCAAGGAAAATCCAGCAGGATACACTGTGAATTCGGGCAAGTCCCACTTGTAGAACAGAACCAATTTGCTCTATGTCTCTTTTATGTTGTCGGCCTAGCCCTGTAGGTTAGAAGACAGGACAGAATTTGACCCTGATTAAGAAACAAGCCAAAAATCTGGCCCCAAATTCATATCTGTCTCCAGTATAAAGCCTTAAAGAAACATCTCTACATTTTGTTCTTTTTTCTCTTTTTTAGTCTTGATCCTTGACTTTTAAAGCTCAATTTATTCTGCTAGTCTGAATCAAGTTTAATTCAATAAAGCAAAAGAAGTTTTCTAAATGCAGGGCAATAATTAAACTCTGAAGCTAAGGTTAAGTTCAGGGAGTTCATTTCTGTCTAGGACAGGGGTCCCCAACCCCTGGACTGCGGATCGGTACTGGTCTGTGGCCTGTTGGGAACCAGGCCACACAGCTGGAGATGAGTGGATCTCAAACCCTACTGTGATCTGCACACGTGAGGGATCTAGGTTGCACCCTCCTTATGAGAATCTGATGCCTGACGACGCCCCCACCCCTTCCCCGCTCCGTGGAAAAACTGTCTTCCACTACACGGTCCAGAAGATTGGGAAGTAGTGCTTGTGAAGGTGGAATGTTTCCTTAACATTTTAGTCAACGCCATGACATGCCAGAACATTAGGAGTCATTTGGCCACTACATTCTGTTGGACACCTCCTCACCGCCACACAGGGTCTCAAGCCCAGGCCTTCTTTAGACAGTTTTGAGATGGTTTTGCCTCCTAATTGGTCTGCCTGCCCCTGTCCCATTATTCAAAAGGAGACTGGTTCTTCTAAAATAAAAAGTCCATCAGGTTATCCATCTATTTAAAGTCCTTCAGCAAACTCACCTGCAGGCAGCCTACATGTGTAGCCAATCCTTCCTTGCACCCCACACCACAAAAATAAGATAAACAGATAATTCAGGCCTTCAGTGATGATGCCACCATGTTCTCAAGGCAGAAAATCCCTACTCTCGGCCATGTTACATCAGGCCTTTTCACGATCTGACTCATGATCTTGTTGACTGCATTTCTCTCCCTGGTCTCCTTCACAATCTCATCTTCTGCTGCTCAGAGCTACCCAAACTGTGATTTTGCTCAGCAGTCTGCTTTTGCACACATAGTTGCTTCTCTGTCATTGCCTTTATTCACTTTATTTTTCTCATAAGCACCCGCTTGTCTTTAAAAAAAAAAATCTCCAGTAATTTCTTCTTGGGAAGATGGATGTTCACTTCTCTTGAGATTTTTAAACAATCTGTTTTTGTTTCCATATCATCACGTTGTATTCTCTTTTTTCTCACCCTACTGGATTATGAGATCCTCAAGGGTAGGGAGCGGTGTTTGGTACCCAACTAATGCTCACTAGAGGCTTGTGTATTGAATAAATGTGTATTAAAGTAGTTATAAGTCTAGCTACCTTTTACAAATTACTAAGCACTGAGCATCGATCGAAGCATTTTTCTTTTAGCACGTTGAAAATGTTTTCTGCCTTGCATGGTTTTTGATGGGAAGTCAACGTTCCTCTTAACCTAATTCTTCTTTCTCTCTGGCTGCTTTCTCGTTATGATTCATTTTTATTGGTTTTATTATGATATTCTTTTGCATGGTTTTCTTTGTCTTCCTTGGGTTCATTTAGCTTCTTTCATCTGTTGATTCAGAGTTTTCATCAAGTTGCAAAATTGTCTGTTATTAATTCTTCAATTTTTTTTCATCTACTCCCTCTCTTTGCTTTCCTTATGGGCCTCCAAATCAAATATATGTTAGACCAGTTAATGCTTGCCACTGGTCATTTAGGATTTTTTTATTATTTTTTTTATTTTAGTTTTTGTTCTCTGCTTTAGTTCTGTTAGGTCTTCAGATTCAATGATTTTTTTTCTTCTCCCTCTCAAGTCTTCATTCTGTTGTTAATCACATCCAGTGAATTTTTTTCACGGAAAATATTTCATTTTTTTCAACCTTAGATGTTCTATTTAGACCTTTTTATAGTTTCATGTTTTTTTCCTCTTTGTGCTCATGCCTCCTTAAAATTCTTGAGGCTATTTATATCTACTGTTTAAAGTTCTTATGTGATAATTCCATCATCCCTGACATTTCTAGATCTTTTCCTGTAGACTGGGTATTATTCCAGTTATGACTCACAATTATTTGCTTCTTTGCATGTCTGGTAACTTTTGATGTACTGCTGGACGTTGTTGTGTTGTAATTATATGAGTGTTTGAATTTTTGGACTTTATTTAAAGAGTATTGATGTTTGACAGGCCATTACATTTCTTGATTACCAACTTGATAATTTTGAATTTAATTTTGAAGCTTTTTAGGGAATGTCTAGAGCAGCTTTTCCTCTAAGATTGGTTTTTTCCCCCACTACTAAAGTGTTCCCCTTGTGTCTTTGCTGACTAACTCAGAAATTCAGTGAAGTCTCTCTGCATTGACTGATGGGAACTCAACCATACTTCTCTTTGTGAACTCTGGGAACTGAGCTTTCGTTTCCTTGGTAGTATAACACCAGGCCTTAAGGCGTATCGCTCTCTGCGTGCACATTGTATTCAGCAACAGATACAAGGAGAAACAAGGTCGATGTCTAGCACTCTTCCTGTATAGCACCTTTCTCTCTGATTTTCTGCTTTGCAAATTCCACCCATTTTAGCTCCCAATGTTCGTGTTTCCTCAACTTAACAAGCTGTTCTGTGTTTGGGTTCTTCCTGCCAGTGCTGTGGTTGAGTTCATGCCCCCAGGTAGAAAGCTGAAGTAATTGTGGCTCACATTGTTATTTTCATCCTCTTGGAGATCTCAGTCCTGTGCTGCCTGTTATTTATTGCTTAAATGCAGGTTTTTGTTCCCCTATATTTTTTCCAGTTTTCTAGTTGTTTATATTGGGAAAACACCTCTATTACTTGTTACTCTATCACTGTTGGGGGAAGAAATCCTCCAAGCCCCTTAAATGCATTAACTTAATCTTTTTTGTTAAATATTTTAATTTTGCAAATACTTGCAAATAAGCTTCTGACCACCAGTTCATAAAATATTCATAAAAATATTATCAAAATAGACAGAATAGGCATCATTGACTGAAGATAAATTAGATTTAAAAAAATAATTTGAAATAATTAAAAACTTACAGAAAAGTTTTAAGAAGACAATAAAACCAAAACCATTAGCTTTTTCTGAACCATTGAAAGTAAGTTGCTTTTTGATGGATTTCGAGTCTATCATACTCAGTGATCTATCACAGAAACAAAGAACAGGGTACCATATGCTTTCACTCAGAAGTGGCTTGAACAATTATTATAATACTATAAGAGAGGGATTGATAGGAGTGGGAAACTGCCCGGGGGGGGGGGAGGGCGGTGAGCACACCTCATTAAGGGTACCTGCATAATGAACATTGATACACCTAACCCTGAATTGTACCCCACATCTTAAATAAAATAAAAAATAAGAAGAAAGTAAGTTGCTGGCATGAAACTCCTTCATTCCTGAACACTCGGGTCCGTATTTTCTACAAACAAGAATATTCTCCTACACAACTTAATTATAACCATCAAACTAGCATTGGTGCATTGCTACCATCTAAACCTCAGACCCTATTTAAGTTGTGCTAATTGTTTCAACAATGCTCTTTATAGCAAAAAGATCCAGTTCAGTACTTCACTTCTCCTTATTCTTTGTCTGCTTTGTAAGTTCCTCACTCTTGCCTTGACTTTCTTGACTTGATAATTTTGAAGATTACAAGCTGGTCAGTTATTTGAAGAATGGTTTGCAATTTTAGTTTATTTTGTATTTCCTCATGATTAGATTTGATTATGCATTTTTGGCAGGAATATGACAAACATGAGGCTGTGCTGTTATTACAGTCTGTTGAGTGGTACATGATTTCAATTTATCCAGTTACTGGTAATGTTAGCATTGATAATTTGATCATGGTGGTGTCTGATATGTATTTTATGGGGAAGTACTTTGAGACTATGCAAATGTCCTCTTCCTCATCAAATGTTCACTGGCCTGCTAATTAAGGTAAATTAATTATTACTGTGATGCTAAATGGTGATTTACTAATCCTATCATTTCTTTCACATTTATGAATTAGATTTATAACATAGGAGAAAAATATCTTTTCCACTTTCATTTACATTAGTATGGCCTCAAAAGATATTTGTTATTCAGTAGGTGCTATCTATTTCTGTCATTGTTTATTTGACAAATTGTCCCAGATTTGGTTAGTGGGAGCCTCTTCAGGTTATTAGTTTCTTTTAAAGAATTCCATTTTTAGGAGGTAGAAACTGAGGTGTAGAGAACTCAAGTAAATTTTAAAAGTCCGGCTATCATCCTAGCAGGATTTTATCAGAAGCAGATTCTGAGTCAAGGATTTAAGAGTCAATAATTTAGTAGGAGGTAAAAAAAAAAAAAAAAAAATACTGTACCCTACTGATAGGAAAGTGAGATCAGAAAGGGAAGGCAACCAGTAAAGAGTGAATTATTAGGCTAGTCCCATCATAAATAGAGTTTAATCTTGCCAGGGAAATTCAGGGAGCCCGTCTAAAAACACACCTTAGCTTTTCCATGTGAGAGGCAATGAAGTTGGCGTATTCATAAGAGGGAGACCCAAAAAACACCTAGAATTTATTTATTAAAAATGTGTATTTATTCTTATATGTTGAAATGCCAGTCACCTTTAAGGTCCTCTCTGTTTGATGCAACACACCTATCGAGATGCTTTCTCCACTGCTGAAACAGTTTTTGAACTTGTCTATTTTGATGCCTTTTTGTGCTTTTGCTGTTTTTTTTTTTTTTTGCTTCACCTCTTCCACACTGGCAAACGTTTCCCTCTGAGGACTTTTTCATCAGGGGAGCAAACAAAAAAATGTTGTTCGGGGTAATATGGGGTGCTAGGGTGGTGAGGAACAGGGGGTCATGCCGTTTTTCGGTCAAAAACTGCGGAACACTCAGTGTGGTGTGGGCAAATGTTTTTTTTTTTTTTTTCAGCTGGAGCCTCACTCGGTTGCCCAGACTGGAGGGCAGCGGCCGCTCCCGGGCACCGCAGCCTCGACCCGCTGGGCTCCGGCGATCCTTCCGCCTCAGCCTTCCCAGTAGCCGGAATTACAGGCATGTACTACCATACCCGGCTGATTTTTTGATTTATTGTAGAGATGAGGTTTCGCCTGCCCAGGCGGGTCTCGAACCTGCGGGCTCAGGCCATCCACTCACCTTAGCCTCCCAAAGGCGCGGGATTACAGGCTGAGCCACCGAGCCCAGCTGCAAGTGTTTTCATAAATCACCCATCATGAAATGGGCAAACGTGTTGAGAGAATCTCAAAAAAAAAAAAAAAAAGAAAGAAAAAATTCACTGGAGCTGAACTCAGCCTCTTGCAACAATGCTAACTGGTCCACGAATGCCAATGGGTTCCTAGAATACTTACCTAGTGGGGAAAGCCTGCAATACAAGGGGACTGCCTTTCAAAATATAATTCTGATGTGTTTTTTTTTGGTCCCACCCTTGTATACCAGTTCATGTTAGTCATATATTGAAGGATAATATCTGGGGGTTGGTGCTTTCACCATCCGGATTAGTGGGCCAAGTAGGGTTTGACAGCAAGAGAAAGCCCTCAGGGAAAGAAGTAAAAAGGAAAGGGCAGGCTTACAGCCTCTGCTACAACTGGCAAGTGATTGTAGAGATCTTTCTTACCCAAAGTCTGTGCTTTGAGCCATCCTACTATTGTAGAGAAATGCTCATAGCCCAGTAGATCTGACCACTGTAATAGCTGGCATTTTAAAGACACCACCACCACCACCAATAAATTGTCCACGTGACGCACGTATAACAATAAAGCGGGGGCCAGGCGTGGTGGCTCATGCCTGTAGTTCCAGAACTTTGGGAGGTTGTGGTGGGAGGATCACCTGAGGCCAGGAGTTCAAGACTAGCCTGGGCAACATAATGAGAACCTATTTTTATAAAATTAAAAAAAAAAATTAGTTGGTCATGGTGGCGTGTACCTGTAGTCCCAGCTACTTGGACGGTTGAGGTGGGAGGATTGCTTGAGCCCAGGAGTTTGAGGCCGCAGTGAGCTATGAGCCCACCGTTCACTCCAGCTGGGCAACAGAGGGCCACCCTATCTCTAAAATAAATAAACAAACAAACAAATAAATAAATAGTAACCATTCCATTCACACCTAACACCATGAGAATATAAACTGTGTTTAGCCAAACGAATCAACAGGGTTTCCATCTTTTTACCTTTGCTGTGGGAAAAACTGCATCCAATCCCATTTTTTGGATTTCTCAGAAGCAAACACTCATTCTTCTTATTACAGAACAATTTGACTCAGTTAACATTTGTGATGTGGTAATGATTTCTAATAGATCTTATTTCTAAAAGATTAAAAAGTAGATGCTCTGTAGGTTATGAAAATCCTGAGTGGGAAGAGAACAGGTTACTCCAATAAAAAGGTTTGAGAGTGAGACACCACAGTTGGCATTTCTTTGAAAATGAAAGAAAATATAGTTGCTAGAATGCTGATGTTCTGAAGCCAATAGTCTGGGTGCCAATTACTGGCTGCTCCACTTCCCAACGTGTTACGGGTTGGTCATGTCCCCAGAAGATGTTGTTAGTCTTAACGCTCAGTGCCAGTGATAGACCTTAATGGAAACAGTCTTTGCAGATGACCAAGTTAAGATGAAATCATTAGGACTGACCTCCATCCTCTATGACTGCTGTCCTTATAAAAAGGGGAAAATTAAATGCAAAAACATACATGCACAGGGAGAATGCAATGAGATAATGAGGGTGGAGATTGGAATAATGCAGCTGTAAGCGAAGAAATGCCAAATATTCACCAGAAGCTAGGAGAGAGGCATGGAACAGTCTTCTACATAGCCCTCAGAAGAAGGATCCCTTTATCTTGAATTTTTTGCCTCTACAACTGTGGGACAATGAATTTCCGTGTAAGCCATGTAATTGTGGTACTTTATTATAGTAGCTCTAGCAAATTAATCCACATGTTTTTTTATTAACCTCTCTGCGTCACAGTTTCTCCATCCGTCATGTGACAGTGATAATAATATTGATCTTCTAGGTTTCTGTGAAGATGAAATGCGTTGAGTTGCTAAAGTGCTTAGAATTGTGCCTGCCACTTAAAGGAACAAGACAGCCATTGTTGATTTTGGCTTGCTCAGCGACCGATCCAAATTTCTTCTCTTTGGCTAAACACTAAATAGCATTCTATTTGCAAGTTGGATTTTCTGCTTACTTGCTGATCAATCGTTCCCTACTGATACAAGGAAATAGAAAACAGATATTTTGGCTTGGCCTGGTAGAAGTCTCAGATTATAAGAAAAAAGAGTAAATCAAAGTGACTAGTTTCAGAAGGCTAGAGTTTGTTTTTTCCCCCAGGAGGCTAGAGTTTTAAAAGAAAGAATGATGATTCAAAAGGTCGAAGAGGCCATAAGTCAATAGTTTTAGAAAAAGAAGGCAGAGTTGTTAGTTACCTGCGTGTGAGCCAAAGGATAAAATGCTTTATAGATCGCCCCCATCCTTCATCTGCTGTGTCCGTGGGACTTTGGATCAAGGTATTGGTCTTCATAAAGCCATTTTTACGATGAGAATGCTACCTTCCTGTGCGTGAGTTACTTCTGAATGACTGCACCCATTTAGTTTATTAACAGAAAATTGAGCAGGCCTAAGAGAATGAAACACCGCTTAGGTTCATTTTGGCAGAAGTAGATAAGCGGTCAAGATTGAAGTTTGCAGTAGATAAGTGGTCAAGATTGAAATAGGCAACTCAGGGAAGACTGGATAGTTGGTAACTGGAGGTGTAGAGGGCAAGAGAGGTGGAGGAAAAGAGAGAAAACATTGTATAATGCAGTCCAGGTCACTTACAAGCTCTGTGATCTAGGGCAAGTTATTTAATATCTTTTAGCTTCACTGTGTTAGTTATGGCTTCTGTAACAAATCACCCCAAACTGCGTGACTTAAAACAGCTGAAATTCATTCTGTCACGATTCTGGGGGCCAGAAGTCCAAAATCAAGGTGTTAGTGTAGCCATGCTCTCTCTGTAAGTTCTCAGGGAGGACCCTTCCTTGCCTCTTCCTGGCTCTGGTGCTTATCTAGTAGATGCAACATTCCAATCTTTTTTTTTGAGTTGGAGTCTCACTCTGTCACCCAGACTGGAGCGCAGTGGCTGCTCCCGGCCACCGCAGCCTCGACCTGCTGGGCTCCGGCGATCCTTCCGCCTCAGCCTTCCAAGTAGCTGGAACTACAGGTGCGCGCTACCACGCCCGGCTGATTTTTGATTTATTGTAGAGATGAGGTCTCACCAAGTTGCCCAGGTGGGTCTCGAACCCACGGGCTCAGGCAATCCACTCACCTCAACCTCCCAAAGGGGCGTGATTACAGGCTGAGCCACCGAGCCCGGCTAACATTCCAATCTTCACTGTGGTTTTCTTTTCATTATTATTATTATTATTATTATTTTAAAGATGTGGGGTACAATTCAGGGTTAGGTATGCAAATTTTCATTATGCAAGTACCCTTGTTGATGAGGTGTGCCCCCCTCCCCGGCAGTTTCCCACTACTGCCAATCCCTTTTTTATAGTATTATGATAATTGTTCAAGGTCCACTTATGAGTGAGAACATATAGTACTCTGTTCTTTGTTTCTGTGATAGATCACTGAGTATGATCACTCTAATTCCATGACGTGCTCTCTCTCTGGGTTATTTGTGTCTAAATTTCCCTCTTAAAAGGGCACCAATCACTACATGGGGGCTCTGCTTACAGTAGCAACATCTTGCTTCTAAATAAGGTCACATGTGCAGGTTCTGGGAGGACATAGTTTTGGGCGGGCTCTATTTAATCCAGAACACTCAGTTTCTTCACCGTAAAAGTAGCAGATTCTAATACATACTTTGTTTTACTTTCCTCAGCTGTAAAATGGAGGAAGAGAAGAGTTCCAGACTGCAGGTTGTTGTAAGAAAAAATTTGCCATTCTTTGACTTCGCCTTTTACTTTTCTGGAAGTCTCCTGGTTTCCTTTGGAGGAATCACTGCTTCCTCTGTGGATTGAGTCCAGTGGTTTAGTAATCATGGACCCACCGTTCCTTAGATGATGTCCACATATGTGACCCCGTAAAAGCCAAGTGGATGGGCCCCTTGGAAGTCTAATCTTGATCGGAGAAGTAGAAAGACTAGACATGGATAGGGTCTATAGTCTTGGGGTTAAGGGCATGGGTCTAGAGAAATGTCATAAATGCTTGAATTCTGACTGCCTACCATGTGTCTTTGGGAATTATTTAGTCTCCCTGTGCCTGATTTTCCTCATTTCAAAAAAATGGGAAAGATAATCTTGTGAGCCAGCTATTGTCCTTGGCAGTGGGTATGCATCAGTGAATACAACACTCATGGTTTCTGCCCACATGGAGCTTTCAAACTGAGATAAATATCAGAGAGGGAAATCGATATTTCCTGTAAATTGTGATGTATCCACATGTGTTATGTAAAATGTTAAGAACAGTACCTGGCAAATAATGAGCAACCTGTTAGTGCTAACATTTAGTAATTGATTGAAATAACTGTATTCTGATCACATATTACCCCTATGGTTTCTGATGCCTAGACCTTTGGGGCTATCTTAGCTTCTGACTGTCTCTGAGCTCGACTCTATGTCTTTTCCATTGATATTAAGAACTCCAGTACTCTTCCACTAAATGTCCTTTGTTTAATTTAGCCAAAGTTGGTTTTCATTGCCATATGAGAACTCGGATACAGCACTTCCTAAGGTTGTTATAAGGGTTAATAAGATTTTATACATTACGCACGTTTGTGCTCAACTCATACTAATTCTAGGAGGGATGGCCTGGGTTTATTGAGCAGAAAGGATAGAATTAGATGACAGTGAGCTGATAAACAGAAAATGATTAGCGAATGAATTTAGTGTAAGGGAGGCTCAGAGGACTTGGAATGGTGAGAGAGGAGGGTCAGCTTTCGTTGACATGAAAGACTGAGTGTGGTTGACAGGTTAACCTGAGAACCTCACAGAGTTGACATGTTGAATGGAATACACTGAAGCTATTGTTTCACTATTGACAGTAATGTTCCAGAAGATTTAACCTAGTGTATGCAGCCCTTTTCAGAAGCAAACTCTTCTTTTTTTAATATATATATATCACCTAAAAAGGATTCTATAAAAACAACCTTTGAAGAATATGGCATTTGTTCTTGGCACAAAGGATTCTGAAAGGAAAACTAATAGAGAATGGTAGAGCCATTTGTGTGACGCCACTCCGTGTAGACTCATTATTCTGAAGTGCAAAGGTATACATTTTAAACCCAGGAGAAAAGATAATGTTATGCTGATAGATGCGATATCATAAATAGGCACATGCATATTCATACGTTGCCAGTTATTCTTTGGAAGCTGTATAAATTACACATTTGAAAACTAAGAACTGAATACATGATACATATGGAAAAGCCTTTTATTCTGAGATAAAAATGGAATAAAAGAGGATTACTGCAAAAACACTTTTCCTGTCAGTTTCTTCTATTTCATTTCTAATGACCAAACCTGACTCAGTTCTCTTAACTACCTCGTAGCTCAACTCTCCCTTAGGCATCAGGGAACAGGAAGTACTCCAAGCCTCATCTGGTCCGTGCCAAGTTCAGATTTGGGCTTTGAAGATAAGCTCCTGTTCTGAATTCTAGGGCTAACGCTATCGTCAGCTTCAACACATTTCACCACACCATCAATTAATCAACATTCATCCATTCCGCAAGTACTGGTGAAGTCTACACTACTTCGGTCAGATGCTCTTCTTGACGTGGGGTGATCATGGTGAACAAACACAGTGACCTACGGTCCGGTGGAACTCTCAGGCCATCGAGGAAGACAGACGGTGAAAGAGGAAACAGGGGAACACATGTTTATTTTCAAATTGTGGGGTGTGCTATGAAGAAAATAAGCAGGCGGTGAGTAGAGACTTGGAACAAGGAGTGGGGTGGCCTGTTTAGATCAGGTCTACTGAGGCAGAGTCCTTCTGTGTCAAGTGAGGGATGGGGATATGAGTGATCATCGGTCCCTGACCTCAGGAAGATCATTCTCAAGAGGCAAAAGGCAGTCATGGCCCCTGTGGCTTTGGCCCTGAGGTCAGAGCATCCTCATGGATGTGAGCTGCTTTTGTTGCTAGTGGCTCCTGTCTGTTTTTTCTCAACACTTCTCCTGTCCTCCTGGGTCTGTGAGGGGGTGTCTTCAAGGTTTCAACCCCAGGAGAAGGTTGCGATTAGTATCTGGTCCTGCATGACCAGTTTTCTTGAAGGACCCTGCCCTGACTTGCCAATGGTCTGGGTTCTCTGAGGGTTTGGGAACCTGCTTCATTTGTCCTTTCTAGAGTTCGTTGTTTTCTGACTCCTCTTTGTCCTGTCCTGGGCTCCAGAGATAACAAATCATACATCTTTCTGTGGGCAGCTGTTCCTCCGCTCCTTGAGACTTTTCTTATGTGTTCTAGACATGACCTTATGGTCCCCTGAATTGTCCCATCTCTTTATCCCTTCCCCATGCCAGTGCTCACTTGATCCTATTTCTCCTTGCTTCAAAAAAAAAGATTTAAAAAATTTAAAAAGGAAAAAAAAGCCTAAAAATATTTAAAAAGAGAAACATTTTTTAAAAAATTCAAAAGAAAAAAAGGTATAAAAAGTTAACAAGGATTCTAAGTTCATCTAGGTTGCTGTGAAGTTCATAATTTTATTCTTCTTTATGGCTGTGTAATATTCCATTGTGTATATGCAACACAGTTTTAAAATCCAGTCCTCTTTCAATAGGCAGCATGGTTGGTTCCATGTTTTTGCTATTGTGAACAAGGCTGCAATAAACACACAGACTTAGAATCTATAACACTGAGTGACCTATCACAGAAATAAAGAACTGAATATCACATGTTCTCACTTATAAGTGGACCTTGAACAATTATTGTAATACTATAAGAAAAGGATTGGTAGTAGTGGGAATCTGCTGGAGGGGGGGAATACCTATAATCAAGGGCACATGCATAATGAACATTTGTATACCTAACCTTGAATTGTACCTCACATCTTTAAGATAAGAAAAAAAAAATGCAAATAAAACAAGAGAGAAATACTGGTGGTTTCAGAACCAGACCCTGAGATTTGAGTGCATTTCCCTCTTATGTTCTTATCTCACCTGTCCGTCTGTTTGTCGAGGCAGGTTCTCACCTTAAAAAAAAAAATTAACAAGGATAAAAAGGTTAAAAAAATTGGGAAGAATATGCAGGTAGAAAAAGGGTGGTAAAGCAGGGCTTGGTGGCTCAACCTATAATCCTGTGCCTTGGGAGGCTGAGGTGAGTGGATTGCCTGAGCCTGCGGGTTCGAGACCTGCCTGTGCAACATGGCGAGACTTCATCTCTACAATAAATCAAAAATCAGCCGGGCGTGGTAGCGCGCGCCTGTAATTCCGTCTACTCGGAAGGCTGGGGCGGAAGGCTCTCTGGAACCCAGCAGGTTGAGGCTGCGGTGGCCGGGAGTGGCCACTGCACTCCAGTCTGGGCGACAGAGTGAGAATCCAACTCAAAAAAAAAAAAAAGAGGGTGGCAGAAGATGCAGAAAGCACCTCCAGAAACTTGTAGGGCCATCCCAGCTATTCTGGTATCCAGGCAAGCATCGGGAAGCATCTCTCAGATATACCCCAGTCCTCCAATCCTGCACAGAGGGGTCCTAACAGGTGGGCTCCTCATGCTTGGTCTTAGGTCTCTGACTTTATTTCCAAAGAATTAGCAGAGATAACTTGTCTCCGGTGAGGAACAAACCCACCAGGGATGCCGAAGCGGTCGCAGGAACAGAGGAGAGGGACACTCGTCATGAGTCATCTTAGGTTGGGCACCTTCGAAGCAGAGCTTGAGACAGACATTTGGGTGTGGGACTTATTTCCAAGGTGCTCTTCGGGAAGGACCCGGGAGGGAGGTAACAGAGGGGAAAAGGCAAGTGAAAGAGTTGAAAGGACGCAGTCTTGGGTCAAGTCTAGCCTTTGTTTGAACTAGGGATGGGGGATGGGGACTGTGGTCCATAAACTTCTCTGAAGAATCAACCCCCTTGAGGCAAGGAGCTGGTCTTTGTACCCCGCTGTAGGGCAGTCATTGGTTGAGGGCTAACCCCACATACCCTGGGGCAGGGGTCTGTGTAAATCCTCAGGGTGGCAGTTCTGTCATCTGGGAGCAGCTCTCCAATACTTGCGACAGCTCTGGATGGGAGCCCAGTCCTGGTGAAGGGAATCTGGGGGTGGGGGGTTATGTCACCTAACATTGACCTCATGGAGGCTTAAGTGTTGGCACCATCTTTAAAAACAATTGCAATTTCTTGAATTGTGGCACGTTGAAAAAGCTCTTTTAATTCCTCATCCCCTTTTATAGCTCTGGTAAGAATTAAACTTCAGGTAGAGATGGATTAGGCAGAGACAAAGGGAACTTTAACACAGCAAAGCTCTTGCTTGACCACATTCTGGTCCAAAGTCTAACTGCTGGAGCTACACTGAAGAGGAAGGACTCCTAGAAGATGGATGGATGGGCAGCCATGGATCATAAAAGTGAAGGACTCTCTGGGGAAGGTTGCCCTCCACCATGAACTTGATTTGTCCCTTTTGAGGGCGGCATCTGTCATGCGAGGAGCACCCATAAGCTGTACCCCTCTGCTTCCACCACTCAATATTGGCCTCTCTTAACCAGCTCCTTTGCCTCTGAGCCATGCTCACCAAGCAACTGTGTGACTGTCGTTTGGTTTCCCAAACACATCTGCCTGTGGTGAGAGAATGCTTTGTCAACCTGACAGATACGTTTCAGATGAACACAGCAGTCATATTTCTCACTGAAAACGAACGAATTGTGTTCCTTTGTACTTCAGCCAGTTGTGAGTTTCCTTTGCTGGAGTCATTTTCCCTGCACCTAATCAACCCCATGACAAAGATATGATAAATGTCCTGCACCTTCAGAGCTGAGGATGAGAACTGGAGCCATGGTAACCTCTAGTTTCCCTGCCCTCCTTGTAGGGCACCTCTGATTAGCTCCAATACATAGGTGTTCAGAGGATGATGGAAAACTCTTTGGAACTTTGGGTGTTTGTGGAGAAGATAGAACTCTGCTTTGGTCTTTATGAACGTACATGTCAAAAAAGAATGCCAAACTCATAAAGCATAGTCAAGAGTAAGTGGGCCACCACGCCACAGGTCCTGAAAGGAGGTGGTAAGGCATTGCATGAGGGCAAAACTTAAGTTGCATAGCGCAGGAAAGAAGTATACATTATCCAGTTCCCCTGCCTCCCAGTCCCACGGGAAGAGGCAATGAGCCCAGATAAATGCTGTGCATGTGGTAGGTAGAGTTGTTCCTCACGTCTGTCACACTCAACAATACCATGCATGGACTTGCAGGGTCCTGGAGGACAACCTTTCCCAACAGTGCAGATTTCAGAGAAATAGACGGGAGGAGGGAATTTCAAGGAGGGGAACGGTTGGGTAACTCACGTGAAGTAGGGTTAGAGTCTGCCAGGATGACTGGAGAGAAAGTCCACTCAGGGGAGTCAGGGAGAAACAGTCAGAGAGGAAGCTTGGGATCAGATTTTAAAGGACCATGACCAGTTAATGGGTTCTACTTTTCCAAAAAGTGCTAAAAGATCACTTCATGGAGTCTTAAGAGCAGGTTCCAGAGATCTTTTACCCTAATCCTCTTACATAGAGAGAGGTAATGGGCACAGGGCACAATACATGGTATTGCTTTGATCATATAACGAATCAATTGGTGGCAGAACTTGACGCCATTATAATTCCTGATTCATGATTGGTTAATTAATGGTAGCTATTATTTTTAATGACACGACTTTTCCAAAAGGAATGTGCTAACTCCACGTAGTTAAAGATTTAGACTTTGAGAATCTGTAGAGTTTCTGGGAAATGGAGATTTTCATTTACCTTCTCTTCAGCTTTACTTCTAAGTCACAGGACTGGCCACGTGTCTCTGCTGGGACAGACTGTACTC
This sequence comes from Carlito syrichta, assembly GCF_000164805.1. NCBI lineage: Eukaryota > Metazoa > Chordata > Mammalia > Primates > Tarsiidae > Carlito > Carlito syrichta. Next base: position 69,032 of record NW_007232246.1, on the reverse strand, counting down.
AGTCTTACAATGTCTGTGCGGATAAAGCTTTCAACTATGTTGAAGTCTTTGCAAAAAGCATTGACTACACTTCTCCAACCTCAGTCCTTTGTGGATGGGCAGACCCATGGCAAGCAGTGATGGAGCCTAGGAAGGATTACTTTTTTAAATTTTTTTTATTTTTTGAGTCGGAGTCTCACTCTGTCACCCAGACTGGAGTGCAGTGGCTGCTCCCAGCCACCGCGGCCTCGACCTGTCGGGCTCCGTCGATCTTTCCGCCTCAGCCTTCCAGTACCTGGAACTACAGGCGGGCGCTACCACACCCGACTAATTTTTTGATTTATCGTAGAGATGAGGTCTCACCAAGTTGCCCAGGCGGGTCTCGAACCCATGGGTTCAGGCGATCCACTCACCTCGGCCTCCCAAGGCACGAGATGACAGGCTGAGCCACCGAGCCCGGCTAGGAAGGATTTTTGAACAGGTAAGAGGATGAGTTCGCTGGGTCTCCTGACCCCAAGAGGCCATTGGCAGCAGGTTGTTCCACCCATGGATCATCAGACAAGGGACCACTTTGCCAAGATTCACACCACCCATGAGATTCCAACACCAGACCTGACTCTTAATGAGAAAATAATGCCTGTCTATCTGAGTGACCTCCCAACCAGAGTTGGGAGTAAACCATAAGAACCCATGCCAGTGAAGTACTGGAGAATTAAGAGAAAAAAGAATAGAGAAATAATAAGATAAAGTAATAATATAATATATAAAATAATAAACAATAATAAAAAATAATAAACTTCTTCTAGTATGTGCTTCATAGCCACTGGTATATGAGCAGTCTGATTGTAAGAAATGTCCCATCATCGGTGAGGCTAAATTATCACCAGTCTGTCCCAGTAAAGTGAAACCTCCTTCAGGTGAAGGTCATGTTTCTATCATCCACCAATGTACCCTCCAAGCATACAGTCTATTTCCTGGTGCATAGTAGGTAATAACTAGGTGTTGAGTTCATCAACAAACGATTGGGCCAACACGTTCTCTCTCTGCTGCCTCCTGTCTTCTTGAATTTCATTCAGAACCTTCATACCCTATTCCATCCGATCCTTTGTTCTCCGCCTACAGGTTTTCCTGCAAAAGAATTCTAACACTTTAGAGTTCACTGTTATATGTCATGACTCCTTGCACAAATTCTAAGAAACACTGACACAATGTGTAGAAACTCTACATGTCAACCCGAATGCCCCAAGGTTATCTTTCTTACAGGGGGGATCAGCAAACCTTGTGAAATCTGTGCAAAATCTCCATTACAAATGAACCTGGTCTGGCCAGAGGGACCTGAAAAGCCCTGGAGAAACCTATAAGAATTTTAAAAAGTTTAACTGTCATGTCTGTCTGCTAAGCAGACAAGACATGTAGACATAGAGTATTTTCTTAACATGTCTTAGCGAGGGCGAAAAACAGCCCAGTTTGATCAGATCAATAACCACATTTAAAATTATGTAGAAAGTAAACATTTGGTTTCGAGGCAAAACTTGAAGAAGAAATGAAATGTTACTTTTGAAGAAAGGAATAAAAACGAATCAAAGTATAGGTCTTGGCAACCGGAGCCTTGGAGGTTTAAGTAACAGCATGTATCTTGAGTCAGCTTTTGTACTCTTAAGATATTTCCATCTTTTTTTTTTTTTTTACCAGGATTTCAGCCTTTTGGGAGATCTAGTACTCCACTATTATACTTTTGATTTGTCTGCAGTCTCTATCAAAGCTCTTTTATGACCTATAATTTAAAGTAGTATTTTCAGGGCTGGGCATGGTGGCACATACCTGCAATTCCAGCACTTTAGAAGGCCAAGATGAGAGGATTGTTTGAGCCCAGGAGTTCGAGACCAGCCTGAACAGCATAGTGAGATCTCATGTCTACAAAAATAACAAAAACTAGCCAGGCATGGTGGTGTGCGCCTGTAGTCCCAAGTCTCAGGAGGCTGAGGTGGAAGGGATCTCCTGAGTTCAGGAGGTCGAGGCTGTGGTGAGACATGATCGTACCACTGTACTTTAGCCTGGGTGACAGAGTGAGACCCTGACTCAAATAAATAAATAATTAAAAAATAATGACAACAAAGCAAATAAAGTAGTATTTTTCAAAAGGAGACTGAGATTCACCTAACATTTATTGAGTAGCTATTAGGTAGCAGGCACCTGCTTAGAACTGGGGACAAAAAGAAGGCAGACATGGTCCTTGCCCTCCGGGACTTGTAATTTAGTAAAAAATCTGACAAACTCACAATTGTATACTTTGGTATGGTCTGTGGTAATGAAAGTGCAAGGTTCTGTGAAGGCACTGGAGAAGCAGAGATAGGGAAGACTGGAGAAGGGTTGGCGAATTAAAGATGAAGAAGATTTAGAAGATGGAGGAGGAGGAGGAGTGAGGGGGTAAGGTTATGGACAGAAATTCAGAGGAAAACGTGGCAAGTCTGAGGACCGTGCCCCGGAGACTGGCTGGCGCGGCGCGGCCACTGCACGAGGCGATGAGGACTGTGTTCTGCACAAAACCATAGGCATGGGGTGGGGGCCGAAATCCAGCCCCTGTTCCTCTCACCAAGCCTTGCACCCTGGTGTCTGCTTAGAAAAAGCCGTCTTTTCTCATTTGCACAGCAGTGTTATCTGGGCTAGCTGTGGCTCTAGAAAGAGGTGAATTGGGGTGGGATTATGCACTCTGTACCTTTTGGACCTGAATCCGAGAGCAGCAGGGAGCCCTCCAGTACCTTCAGCAGGAGAGTGACAGACCAGATGTGCGTTTTGGAGCGATCCCTAATGAGACTGAAGAGGGTAGGTTGGACGAGGGGCATGGAGATGGATGGATAGACTAGAGCAGTAAACCGGAGGAGAGAAAGTGGGAGTCGTGAGGGGGTGGTACAGAGAGAAGTGACAGGCGAGTCATTGGGATTCGGGGCAGTGGAGGAGGTGGAAGGGATAAGTACTTGGTCTAGCATCCTTGAGCAACTGAGTTGATTGTGCGGTTTCTGGAGGAAGGGGAGGAGGTTGATTGGGAAATGTTGACTTGGGTTTTGGATGGGCTTGAGTTTTCATGGTGCACCCAAGTGAGAGAGCGACAGGTAGCTGGGTATGTGAGTCTGCCGCTCAGGAAAAAGTTGGGCTGGAGGTTAGGGTGTTATCAAGAGATAGATGAAAAATTTATAGGCATAGATGAGATTACCCAGGGGAAGTGTGTCAAGTTAAAAGGGAATGCAATCCTGAGAGACTCTAATGCTTAGAAGATGGATAGAAGAAAAAAACAAAGCAAAACAAACAAAAAAACTACCTGCAAGAGAGACTGAAAGATAGTAGCCCGAGATGCCAGTAGATTCGTTGATCTAAGGGGGAGAAATCCCACTTCTTTTGCAAGGGAATGGTTCAAGAGTGGGCATTGGATGCTATTCAGGCTTATGCAACTTGAGGAGACTTGAATCTCCAAGACCCTGGGAGAAATAGAAAAATAAATACACCCTGAAGAAAAGAGTTAAAGTTGGCAAAAGTTGTAAATGGCCATGTCTAAAAAAATTGTAAGGGTACTTTTTGTGTATATTTTTAATCTAATCTTTTTCAGTTGAGTAACTCATTGGTATCCTGTGTGAGTTACTTAGAATTGATGTATAGATTATTTAAAAAAGATCATAAAAAAAATTTCAAACTGTGGAATTTGTTCTCTACTTTTCTCCCTTGAATGGGAACTCATCAAACGGTTAGGTTAAGTTCTTGCTTTCTCATCTTGTCTGAACTGTGCTTCCAGCTTTGAGCTGAAGCAGGGCCATTACTTGGGCTTGCAGGCAGAGACAACTCCTCTTTTCTCTGATGTAAACTGTCTCATGGTCCAGGGTATAATAAGTGAGAAGGCTCTGTTAATAAAAACCTTTAGTTTCGCCTGTTATTGCTGAATGATTTTTTCATGGCGTACTTATTCTTGACATTCAAGAAATCAGTAACGTTGTCATTTTAATAGCTTCTTTTTATGGCAGATGCCATAAACATATTTCCTCTCCCTTCTAGTGCATTGCCTATTATGCAGATACACTTTTAACCAAGCAAAGTTGTAAGAGGTATAAATAAATAATTTTGCATTTTCCTCATAGGACAAATGACGAAATGCTAATTTGGAACCTGGCAAACTTGACTTGCTTGTTAGAAAATTTTAGAATAATGTGCCCCCTTACTGCAATTCATGCCATCCATCCTATTTTATATGGTGAATCCTCGAATGAATAAATGAATTGTGCTTCTCCTAATGCTATTTTCTAGAAGACAGGAAACTTATGCATGGCACAGGCAGGAATTTAGTGTTGCTTCCACTGACTAAATTCTATTTTTCATTTATATATCCCTACCACCCTAGGTTGAAATGTTGTTGTTTCTCTAAGTTTGCTATATGATGACCCAAGATATCACCTCTGATGTTTCATGGACCACTTTATTCACTGAGATTTAAAATGGCTGTATTTTTTAGCAAGTACAGATAGACATGGGTATCTGTTGATGCTGAGATACTGCATGAAATTCAATCTCTTTCTAAAGTTAGCAGAATTATGTTTCTGTGATTCATTTATAATTATTCAACTACTGAAGGACTACTTAGTATTCTAAAGCTAAAAAGCACAAAGTGGAAATGTGGCAACTCCTTCTCTAAAAACTTCTATTTTTCATCCAAAGTCGCTTTTCAATAAATATTTACTGAGCACCAATTATGAGTTGGGCAATGATCTTGGCACTGGGAATGTACCAGTGGAGAGAGCAAAGTCTCCATGCTTCCATGTGCCTTAGATTCTAGTTAAAAGAGAAAGACAATACATCAATATATTGTGCATCATGTGTGCTCTGGAGAAGGAAAAAGATTAGCATGGTAATTGTGGGGGCGTGTTGTGAATTTATATGGACTGGTCAGAAAAGGCCTCTCTGATAAGGAGACTTATAAAATGAGGATGAAGGAGTAGATTTGGAAATGGAGGGTCCGGGTGGCTGAAAATCCAACCACCTGCCAGAACAATGGTCAGCTAGTGTGTCATTAGCCACTGATTGGTTCCTGTCCCACATTAGTTATTGAATATTTTGAAAATCTCCCCTGTCCATGACGGCCAACAAAATTTGACAAGAATATTTCTGTGGAAGGGCACTGTGAAACAGTTGCTAATTCTTCAAGGAACCAGGGGCATGAGCTGGAGGTGTGGGTATGATTGCAACATGGAGGGGCGGGTGGTGGTATGGCTCAATGGCTTCGGCTTCCAGATAACTGAAGTGCTTTGGGGTGGAAGCAGAGATAATGATACTCAGGCACCAATGAGGAATGAGATCGATTGCCACACCACCTCCAGACCCATGAAACAAGTGGTGTTGGAGAGAAAAGACACAACTGGAGTTGGCTCTAGGCAAAGTAGCATCCTCAGAGGACAGCCAGGTTTTCGTTAGACAGAAGTGGAGGATATATTCAGAGAAGAAGTGAAAGATAAAGGGCGTTTTGTTCATGCTGATTGGAGATCCTCAGAGGGCCTAGCAGGAGGTCAGAGGGGTGACCTATCACTGGGAACCTGAGTCAGATTAAGGGGATAAGAGCCTGGGTGGCGGGGCATTCACAAAGGGGCATTCAGGTAGGGCAGGGTGGGATATGTCGCAGTGAGTACGGGGAAGATGGGAGGTCAGAACTTTCTAGGGTGGGCAGAGAGCCCTGGCTTAGTCATAGTAATAGCAGAGTGGAGGCAGACGAAACACTGGGGCATCTGTAAGATGTGTGACCCTGTGGGTATTCTCTGTGAGCTTTGCATGACTCTTCATGGTGAACTTGCCATATGCAGTTAACCAGCTATGTGCCATAGATCCGCTTTGCCTATACACGTCATATGAACACATCTGAGTCAAAACGGAAAACGTCATGTAACTATCCAGATGGTTTTGAACTACCCAATGGTTTCATTACATTAGACAAAATTATCGTTTTTTTTTTTTTTTTTTTGAGTTGTTGTCTCACTCTGTGACCCAGGCTGGAGCGCAATGGCATGCTCACGGCCACCCCAGCATTGACCTGCTGTGCTCCAGTGATCCTTCCACCTCAGCCTTCCAAGTACTTGGAACTACAGGCACACGCTATCTCACCCGGCTGATTTTTTATTTTATTGTAGAGATGAGGTCTCACCAAGTTGTCCACGCTGGTGTCTAATCCGTGGGCTCAGGCGATCCACTCACCTTGGCCTCCCAGAGTGCTGGGATGGCAGACTGAGCCACCGAGCCTGGCTGCATTTGATATTTTTAATGACATGCCTCTGCCTGATTTGGCAAAAATTCCATATGGCTGATATTTGGCAGATGAAGGTCACTGCTTTACAAAGGAGGGGAGGCATTTCCTATATGAATTTAATCACTGGAAATGATTAGAACTCAGCAATGTATATCATTTCTTTTTCAGATGGAGCAACATAGAGCTCCTTCTGAGAGAGAAGGATTTAGCCTTCAAGGACAAGTGATGCTCCTCATCCAGCAGCACCTTTACTTTATCCATCAGGTTCAAGAGTATTTGGCAAAAAAGAAGAGAGGGCATCGTGGAGTAGAAAAGTGTCATGGAGTAGAAGAGCATCATAGAGAGAAGAGCAAACATCTGTTGTAGATTGGATTCTGACTCCAGCTGTGCTGGACGCTGGCTTCTCAGGCTAACCAGTCCCCACACCTGGTTAATTGCACATGACAAAACAGACCCAGCCAAGGGTAGAAACACTTTAGTAGCACATGTGGGACCAGATCTCAGAGCCCCGGACTCTTGAATTCCATGTTTCTTTGACATCTGGAGCAACATGAACTCTGTAACTTTGTCAAATAACCCCCATTGTCTTCAAGCTACTTCTGCAGCCACACGAGGATAAACCACAAAAGTTGATTTGGGTAAGACTCAGGGCACTGGTGAGCTTGTCAACAGATCTGGGTCTCTCTCCTCCCAACAAATTCCGCACTGAACACTGGAATGAGAGCTAGCAAATCGAGGAGTGGGATGACTCTTGTTTAGTGGATATTACATTTCTGTCCTCCTTAGTTTCTGTGAGCATAAAATGAATTGATGGGAGTAGATAATCTCCATGGCCTTTTTGCAACCCTAAGTATAGATCACCCCATAACATCCTTAGGAAAAAAAATTCTTCAGTTTTGCAGATGATATAATAAGAACCTCTGAAATATTTTACTGAAAATAAGTCTTCAGCTGCAGCCCACGAGGAAAGTAATTGTCAAACTGTTACACACATTTGTTGGAATTTTAATAATACATAGGTATTAGCACAACCAGTTCATATGCACCTTAGGAATAAGAAATAGCACTTCCCTTACGGGTTTAACTTTTTAAGTTTTATTTCCACAAAGGAGACAAAGGCAGTTTACTTATTCTGCAATTACCATAGGTGGAAAGCTATCAATAAAATCCCGTGCTTTCCCCAGTGGTTATGCAATCCTAATAATTAAATCTACACATCTGCTAAATAACAGCAGATTCAAAGTCTAGCAATTTACATGGAGGAAAACAGATGTCATTTTGGTATAATCTCTTCACTTTCACCATGAGTGCTGTGAATGCTGCATATCCCGCCGTGATTAATCTATCAAAATACTCTACTCCATTGACTCGGTTTTATTACATCCTGTGTCACAGGAGATGAAGCAGCTGTTTCTGGATAGAAAGCAAAGAACTGGTACAAAATAAAGCATTCTCTGAATAGGTGCAGCAAACCAATTTCCTGAATTATTAAAAAAGAGAGATCAGGTGTCGACAATAGAGAGATTTTCAGAAGCTCCCGTGAACTTCTGTCTCAATCAACAGCAAAAGTGGTGAATGATCTGAAACCCCATGCAACGAATGGGCAAAAGCCTTTTGCCTTCATGGAGGAACGCTTTGCAATGTGCTGCCACCCTTCTGAGTCGAAAACCCAAGTTCATATCCCTTTGTTAAATACAACAATTTGATTTAAAGAGCAGGTTCTCCCCTAATTTAGCTGCCATTAAATAAAACTTCATCTTAAAGGGAAGATGCGGCATGTGAGATAGTTCCAAATTTTGAAAACTCATGCTGAGAAGTATAGACAGAAAAAAGTAGGGTTTATTATACTAGGAAAATTTGTTTGGTTGTGAAAAGTGTTATCAAAGAGGACATTGAATGTTCAGTGGGAAGTTGCCCAATGGATTTTCCCTAATGTAAATGAGAAACAGAAAGGAAAGAAGGCAGATAAAGTTTAAAAATATATATTTTTTATTTATTCTTGGAAAAGTCATATTTTACTAGATGACTCTTAAACTTCCGTGTGCATGAAAATGTCCTAAATGCAAAAACCCCCCAGAGATTTTGATTCAGTGAATCTGAGTTGACGTTCAGGAATCTGAGTTTTTAAGATGCCTGCTAGTTTATTCGGATGCAACTCCTCCTTGGATAATTCTGGGGAACACTGTCTAGATAAAAGTTCAAACATGTATCGGTATTATGTATCATGTAGTATACCCATACAGTGGGCACTCAACAAATGTTTGCCAAAAGCACGGGCCAAATAAGAACTCTGTCTTTAGAGTCAGACGTTTGTGTTTAGGTCCAGGTCTTCCTTTCCCCAGAGTTTTCATTTTGAGCTAAATCTTTATTCTATCGGAGCCTTCATTTCCTCATCTGTAAAAGGAACACATACGTACCTCCCAAGGTTATTTTGAAGATTTATCATTGATGATGAACTCCTTGTAAGACATGTCTGAAGTCATTGTCAATTCCTTTGCTCCCATTGTCTTTACGCTCATTCATGTCATAGTTGTGTCCCTATTCAACTATTAACACTGCTCTTGTGTGGTCAGAAATGGCCTCTACATTACTGAGTCCAATGGTCAGAATTTTTTTTTTGAGTCGGAGTCTTACTCTGTCACCTGGGCTGGAGTGCAGTGGCATGCTCATGGCTACTGCAGCCTTGACCTGCTGGGCTCAGGTGATCCTTCCGCCTCAACCTTCCATGTAGCTAGAACCACAGGCACATGCCACCATGCCCAGCTAATTTTTTGATTTATTGTAGAGCTGAGGTCTTGCCAAGTTGCCCAGGCAGGTCTCGAACCCCTGGGCTCAGGCTATCCTCTCGCCTCCCCCTCCCAAAGTGCTGGGATGACAGGCGTGAGCCACTGTGCTCAGCCAATGGTCAGATCTTAGTCTTCATCTTACTTGGCCTATTAGTAGAATGTATACAATTGCCAGTGCCGTTTTCTTCAGTAGAATGTCTTCCCAGACTGAGAACCACATTTTCATGATTTTTCTTTCATGTTATTGTTGCTCCTCTGAGTTTCCTTGGCTTGTGCCTCCTCTTCTCATTGTTCTCTTGGTGCTACAGTGCACCAAGCTCCATCCATGATCATCGTCTTTGTCCTCTGGTTTTAAATAACACCATTGGCTGCCAAATTTATATCTCCAGTCTAGACTTTTTTTTTCCTGAACATACCAGAGTCACAGATCATCCTCTACCCGACATCTCTATTTGGATGTCTACTAGGTGTTAGAACGGCCAAAACGTAATAGCTGAATTTTCCTTCACTCCTGCAAATCTGCTCTACCTATGACTTTCTCCATCTCAGCTCATGACAGTTTCTTCCTTCCAGTTGCTCAGGACAAAACCCTGGAGTTATGCTCAATGCCTCTCTTTGTCTCACACTCCAAACCCAATCCATGAGGAAATTCTTATGGTTCTTCCGTTTCTCACCGCCTCCACTGCTGTCATTCTAATGGGCGCCACCATGATCTTTTTCCTGGAATACTGCAAAAGCCAATTAATTTTCCTGCTTTCACCTTTGCTTCTCTACAGTCTATTTTTTTTTTAACATGGCAACCAGAAAAGTCCTTTTAAAGTGTGAGTCAGATTACATTACTCCTCTGCTCAAAACCACTCAGTGACTTTCTGTGTCTCTCAGGGAAAAGCCAAGTTCTCTCCATGACCTACCAGACTCCATCCCTTCCTGCCCACTTCCTCTCTAACCTTACTTTCTCTTCTCCATTATCCTCCAGGCAAACCGGCCCCTCTTTGCTCTTTTAAAACTCATGTGACTGCACAGGTGATTCCATCTACCTGGAATACTCTTACTCCAGAGATCCTCCTGGCTGTCTTCTTCTTCTTCAAGTCTTTGCTCAAAAGTTCTCTTCTCCATGAGACCTTCCCTGGCCCTACTTAAAACCACAACCCTTGCCCTCATTCTGAATTTCCCTGTCTCCCTCCCCATTTATTTTTGCACGTAGCATGTTTCTCTTCCTATACTATATAATTTACTTATTATTTCTATTGCTGGTTGACTGTCAGGTCTTTGATGACAAGGATTGCTTTTCCTCTTTCTCACTATTGTATCCCTAGCACCTAAGACATTGCTTGACCATGGTAGATGCTCAGTAAATATTCATCGAATACAAGAATAAATGAACATCCCGTGTTTTATTCCTATAACTCATCAGTGCATTAAATGGCTATAGAACTTGAGATCGTCTTCCTAAATAAAACCAGTCTGAAAGTAATTTCTTTTGATCTATAACTCATATGCTTCTTTCTTTAATTGATCGTAATAAATGACAGGCGGATTGGACTGACAGTGTGCTAACTGTTCTACATGCTTTACATATATTTCCTCATTTAATATTTATAAATGACCATGAAGAAGGCATTATAATTATCATTATCTCTATTTTGCAGATGAGGAACATGATGAAGAGAGAGGTCAAGTGATTTGCACAAGGTTATATAGCCATTAAGCTTCAGAGCAGGGATTCGAGAGGAGGGAGACTTCTTCAGACTCCGCTTTGACAATGTCCTGGGTAATTAACCACACAGAGTCACACAGTCACAGTTGTGTTCAAAACTGTGGTCTCTCAATGGCTCAGAATTACTTTCCAACTGTCCAGTGTCAGATGCAGTGGGGCTTCGATTCACTTTTTGGATAGTCCTTGTCTCTCTATTCCTAAGACTTTGCTCTATAATTGCAAAGTATTTTTCTCTATTTCTTACATTTGTGACCGTTAGAGGCTAATCAAGTGCATGTCCTAACCGAGGAAAATTTTTCTAAGTATGTGTTATAGGCCTATTGGGTCCTTCCAGCTTGGTCCATTTTCTTTTCTTCCATAGAAATAACAGCTTGGCCTCAAACAAGCTTTCAAGGAGACCCAGATGGTGAATAATCATTTTAATGGATCCATTGTTCAGTTTTAAAAAGGTATCAGCCTGGTCATTAATGAAAGCCAGGAAATTGCTTTACTGTCGTGAAGTACTGTCAAAAGACCGTTTATAAATTGTGAGGATATTACTTTTTCAATTAAATTTAAATATGATAATGAATGAGGAGAAAGGTGCACCAGCTCATAATTACAGGAACCTGTATAAACACAAAGGAAGAAGAAACATGAAGATGATAAAAAAATTTATAATTTCTATGAGCAGAAGCCTTAAGAGCTCAATCCGAGGGGTCAGTGCTAAATGACTGCTATTCTATTTTAACCTAGTTTGCTTGGGCTATTTTTAAACCTTTGACTTATATTGTGGAGGTGTGTTATCTGCTAGAGACCAAATCTTTTATTGAGTTCAAATTCTGATTGAGGTCATCAGTGATTATGGGAGAACTCATAAATAATATTTCCCATATTCTGGGTTGAGATTGGGATTTCAAGAGCCCATTAATAATAGTTATTCTTTACTATTCTCTATAGTTGGATAGAAGCAAGGTTAGACTGCCCCGAGGAAGACAGAAGAAAAGTTCATGCACGGATTTTCTGATAACCTGGAGAAACTTGACTGAAAAACTATGGTCAAAGTGCTAAAAATAGTAAATAATTTACTATAAAAACCTCCGACTTCTTTTGGCTTTCAGTTGAAAATGTGACAAAGCTTCGGGCTTTATTTTGTAACTTGAAGTCATTTTTACAAGAGTAGAATTATACTCTGAGATATGACATGTGACATGATGACTTTTTATTGACAGATTAATATATGCAAACATTTTTGGCAGTTTTTTCTTTTGACAGATTATTCAGTATTTTCTGCAAAATAGGGGTCTTAATGGATTTCAGAACATGAGTTCTTAGGTAAAATTGGATCCTAATAAGAGTTAGATATCCTACCGTGCATTGGATGTTGTTGTTTGCTTGGTATCTGTTCCCTTTTTCTTCTTTTCTAACAGAACGTTGGTTCTGGAATTCACCTCAGTCTTCTAGTTCAGGGAAAGCAGACCCTATAGGAGGCAACAGGGAACCTGATTAATAAATTTCCTCTGAAGACCACTATTGAATCAAGGGTTGATACATGACTTATTTTGACCAATCACAGGATAGGAAATGATATGTATTTCATGAGTGTGAGAGAAGTCTTTCTTTTTCTTTCCTGTTCAATATGAATAAGAAAGTATGATGTTTTAATAGCCAAAGACCACCTGAAGTAATGAGAGATCACTCTTAGGAAGAAGCTGACATTGAGAATGGCTGAGTGGAGGGGAAAGAAAAAACTTCCATCCTCGATAACATAATTGAACTCTCTGATTGAATGGCACAAAAAGCGCCCACACCTCTGGGCTTCCCTTAGTGGTAGATAATGTCCTAATTTTTAAAATGAGTCTGAGGTTATAATTCATGCCGTATTTGTAGTTTATCTTAGTCAGCTTGGGGTGCTAGAACAAAATACCATAGAGTGGTTGGCTTAAACTACAGACATTTATTTCTCAGCTTTCTAGTACTAGAGTCTGGAAAGTCCAAGAGCCAGCAAATTTGAGTTCTTCCTGGCCTGCAGATGTCTGTCTTATTGCTGTTTCCTTATATGGCAGAAAGAGGAAGCTCTGGTGTCTCTGTCTTTACAAGGGCTTTAATACCATCATGGAGGCTCTACCCTCATGACCTTATCTAAACCCAATGACCTCCCAAATGACCCACTTCCTGTTAGTAACAAATTGGGGGTTAAGGCTTTAACATATGAATTTGGAGGGAGCATAAACATTCAGTCCATAAAATTCTACCTGGAACCACACAAAAATTCATGTCCTTATCACATACAAAATACTTTGACTTCATTCCAACTGACTCAAAAGTTTTGACTTGTTTCAGCATCAAGTCTAAAGTCTAAAGTCCAAATCTCTTCTAAATATCATCTAAATCAGATATGAGTGAGACTTGAGGTCCTACCTACCCTTAGGGAAAATTCCTTTCTAGATGCAAACCTGAAGATCCAGATAAGCTCTGTGCTTCCAGAATGCAATGGTGGGACAAGAATGACACAGACATTCCTATTCTGAAAGGGAGACACTGGAAGGAAAAAAGGAATGAAGCATTCAAGTCCAAAACCTAGGGAGAGACATTACATTCAATCTCAAAGCTCCAGAATCATCCTCTCTGGACTGCTGCTTTGCCTTCTGGCCCCACAGGGAGGCAGCTCCAGTCTCAGGGTTCTACTGAGTGGGAGGCTTGGGCCTCCAAGACTCTACAGGGAAGAAATGGAGCCACCAAGGCTCTGGGGGTGGGAAGGGGCTTTGCCTCTACTGTTCTGGGTGTCTGCTGCTGGGTTTGTTGAAACTGAAGCCATGCCCCTGCCCTTTGAGAGAAGAGGGAGCCCTGATGATCTCCGAATCACCTACGAGGTTTTTCTTCCCTTGTCTCTAGGATGAGGACACGTTTGCATCCATATAGCTTTATGATCTGGTTCTGTAGGATCTAGGAAGCACAACAGACTTCTTTCATTTCATCCCTTCTCTCTTCACATCAGTTCATACTGGTGATTATGTCTGAAGTCTTTGTTCATACTGAGCTCCTTATCAAATAGTTGTTCAGGCACACACACTCTTGGTAGTCTCTGCAATGTGAATGGGCTGAGAATTTTACAAATCTTTACATTCTGTTCCTTTTTGCGTAACAATTCTGGTTTTTTGTTGTTGTTGTTTTGTTTTGTGTTTGTTTGTTTTTTGAGTTGTGGTCTTATTCTCTTGCCCAGGCTAGAGTGCAGTGGCATGATCACAACTCACCACAGCCTCAAACTCCTGGGTTGAGGAAATCCTTCTGCCTCAGCCTCCCAAGTAGCTGGGATGACAGCTGTGCACTACCATTCCTAGCTTTTTATTTTTATTTTTATTTTTTAGAGATGAGGTATTGCTATGTTGCCTACACTGGAACAATTCCTTTTACAATTAATCTCTTTTCTCACATTTGACAGTAAGCAGTCAGGAGGAACTAAACTGCTTTTTTTTAACATTTTGCTTAGACATTTCCTTGGCTAAATAGTCAATTTCATTGCTTATAAGTTCTACTGTCTACAAAACACTAGAACACAATCACAGTTCAACCAAGTTTTTTTGCCACTTTTACACCAAGAATCACCTGTTATCCATGGTCCATTAGAGACTGCTCGTTTCCAACGGAGACTTCCCCAGAATTACCTTGACCGTCCGTCTCTCTGCTAGCAGTAGGATCATGATGACATCTGCATTCTCTCAGGTGATGCAAGCGCTCTTCACAGCTCTCCCTCTTTCCTTGCTGAGTCCTCTCCGGAATCAACTGCAACCCTCTCTTCGTGGCAATCCTGGCCTTTCCCAGCAGGCATCTGAAAACTCTTCTGTCTCTACTCATTGTCCAGTACCATAGCCACTTCCACATTTTCAGCTGCTTGTTACAGTTGGTACCCATTTTTGACTGAGTCTGCGTAGGCTGCTATGTAACAGGATACCATAGATTGGGCGGCTTGAATACCAGGCATTCATGTCTTCACAGTTCTGGAGGGTGGAACTCCAAGATCATGGTGAGATTCTGGTGAGGGCCCTCTTCCTGGCTTGCAGACAGATAATTTCTCCTACGTGCTCACATGGTCTTTCCTTGGTGCATGCGTCTGTCAGGAGAGGGACAGAAACAGAGATATCATTTCCTCTTCTTACAAATGCACCCATCTCATTATGGGGTCTCACCCCTCAAGAACTCCTCTAAACTTAATGACCTCCCAAAGACCCCACCTCCCAATACCATTGAGGGGTTAGAGCTTCAACATAGACATTTTGGGGCCGACATACAGTTTCAGTCCATATCAGAGGGCTTACGTGAATTGAGACTTGGAATTTCAAAGCCATCCACCATTGTCTGCATGATCTGAGATGTCATGGCTATCATCAATCATTCGTTGGAGTGCTGGTCACACCCCACACAGTCTAGAACGCACTGCACTTAACAGACCTAGAGAAGAGCTCTCTGCTCTCTTCTTGGGCAGAGGAGAAAAGGAGGGAACTTACCCTGGAGCCAGATCAATCCTTGTTTGTGAAGAATGGGATTTTTCCAGGAAGGGAGAAGGGAATCTGCATGGGAGTGGTTAGGTGAAGGAATCGCTTGAGAAAGAAGCAGCGGGTTCGAGACCCACCTGGGCGGCAAGACCTCCTCTCTACAATAAATCAAAAATCAGCTGGGCGTGGTAGCGCATGCTTGTAATTCCGGCTACTTGGAAGGCTGAGGTGGAAGGATCGCCGGAGCCCAGCAGGTTGAGGCTGCGGTGGCCGGAAGCAGCCACTGCCCTCCAGCCTGGGTGACAGAGTGAGACTCCAAATCAAAAAAAAAAAAAAAAAAAAAAAAGAAAGAAGCAAAAAGTTGAGTGCAGAAAAGAGTTTGTGACTGTAAAGGATTACTGGATAGTACGGTAGAGAATACAAGGACAGGGTCTTGACACTGGCCTCTTTGCTAGCGTGTGTAGAGAGGGAATGATTTCTAAGTAAGAGTTGGGATCTAAGAGTTAGTTTAAGTTGAACAGCAGCAGCAGATGAGCAAAGCTTCATGGCAGGGTCAGGATGAGCACTCTTCAAGAAAATCTTTAGGGCCAAGAGCAGTGGCTCACACTTGTATTCCCAGCACTTTGGGAGGACTGCTTAAGCCCAGGAGTTTGAGAACAGCCTGGGTAACACAGTGAGACCTTATCTCTACATAAAAACTTGAAAAATTAGCTGAGTGTCTGTAGTCTCAGCTACTTGGGAAGCTGAATTGGAAAGGTTGCTTGAGCCTGGAGTTTGAGGCTGCAGTGAGCTGTGATTGTGCCACTACACTCCAGCCTGGGTGGCAGAGCGAGACTCCAATTAAAAAAAAAAACAGAAAAGAAAGAAAAAAAGAAGAGCTTTTGATTGGACAACTTGGGAAACTCAAGGAAAGCCTCACTTTTCAGAGTCCTTTAGAGAAAGCTCATCCTGGAAACGGGTCAAGTGTGAATGGATATTGATGCTTGTGTTACATTTCTGTGTAAACTGGGAGTGGCAGGGGTCTCTCCTGCGTTTTTTTAATTCCTAGAGGAGAGAGTCTTTGCTAACCTACACTGGGCATTTTTACTGTGATCAGCACTCGCAGTCTTCTTTGCATCCTTCAAAGAAATAAAGAGGTACTTCAAGTCATTGCAACCTGTGACACAAGCCCACCTGGAAAATTGCCCATCTGCTCAGTGGACCTATTGAAAATTCAAGTGTCACCTGAGCACACTGAGAATCTCTCCACAGACCAAGGTTTGGAAAATGCTTTAAAATTTTTTATTTTATTTTATTTTTTGTAGCAATGAGGTCTCACTATATTGCCCAGACTGGTCTTGAATTCCTGGGCTCAAGCAATCCTCCTGCCTCGGCCTCCCAAAGTGCTGGGATTATAGTTGTGAGCCACTCCCCCTGCGCCCCTCTCCTCTTTTTAAAACCATTTTTAAACAAAGGTCAAGTAGAAAATATTTTAGGCATTCTGGGCCATATGCTTTCTGTTGCTGCTGTTCACCTCTGCGTTATACCAGCAAGCATAGACAAACAAAATGAATACAGCCGTATTCTGATAAAGTTTTATCTATGCACTCTGAAATCTACATTTCATATAATTTTCACATGCCACCTTATCCTTAAAGATTTGTTTCCAAACATTTAAAAATATAAAAGCTATTTTTAGCTTGGAGAGCACACAGAAACAGGTGGTGAGCTCAACTTGGCCGAGGGACTGTCCTTTGCTGACCCCCGCACGAGACAGTGGCAAGGCCTGGAGGGCCATTGGTCTCTCTGCTGTGAAGGAGGGTGGATGCCTGTCTCTTAATACCAGTTCAGTCTCTTCACCTTTGAGAGCAATTTCCCTTCAATAAATCACCTGTAAAGTACATCCTTCTCCCAAAGACAAGCATTAATTTTCCTCTGAGAAAACCCAAGCAGGCCTGTAATGAGGAAAGGACATTTTCCTGTCAGCTGGGGTTTTTGTGTTTTGTCCTTGGTGAACAACAGATTGTCCTATTACTATGCTGGGAGGCATTTGGCTATTTCTCGCCAGAGCTGAACTTGGCTGAATCACAGGAGCAAACACGCTGGTTGTCAATGGTTGCTCTTTTTGGTTCCAGAAGGAATGGAGCCAACTGATTTGATTTCTGGCCTCCCGCCGACAGGGACAGTAAGGGGTCGTTTCTGCCAATCCATCCCAACACATATATAGATTTTTTTTCTAGACAACAATTGAATTATATCATATATGTTGTTTAAAAAAGAAAAAAAAAACACTTGACAGTGTGGTCAACATTTTCCATAGCATCGATAACATTATTTTAAGTGGTCACACACTGTTAAAAAGTGTAAATTGTAAAGTAATTTGACCAAATTCTCCCTTTTTGGCTTTGAAGTGGTCGCCATGTTTTTAAGGTTATACAAAGTTCTGTGATGACATTTCTTTAAGAGAAATCTTTGTGCAGATTCATGTTTTTAGGATGAATTCCTAGAAATTGAATTACTAGAGTAAACATTTATTGGGGCCTTTTGATAAATGTCACAAAAATATACTCAGAATCACCTCAACCAACTTCTATCCTCATCACCCATCTATAAAAGTGTCAATTTCTTCATTCTCTTGCCATTACAAATTTAATGTGTTAGGATAGCAGAAAGTTTTAAATAAAATGTTGTCTTTATATATATCTTTCCTAATATTGTGAGTATTTAATGGGGTAAGAATACTGTCTTCATTATTTAGTCCTCAATTCCCAGCACTGTGCCTGGCATATAGGAGACAGTTTGAATTTAAAACATGAGAGAGAAGACAGAGGATATCGCTTATAACTCGATATGTACATTGCATACTTTCCTCAGTTTTTCAGATAGCTACTTTGCTATATACTATGATATGACTGAATTTATGAGATCTGCTTTTTCAAAACTATGCTTACTAATATAATTTTTATAAATATGACATAAAATGTAGTAGAGAAGACAAAATGATACTAGATGGTGATTTGGATTTGATTTTGATCTTTATAGAAAACCTACGGTTTCTATGACCCCCATACCGCTAGTAACCTCTCTCTCTCTCTCAAAGTTCAATTATGTAATTCATTGCATCATAGATATAAATCTTTTATTTGGATGTGTGTATGACTTAAAAAACTTTTTTATCTTTTGGATACTTACACAGGTTGGATAAAGCAAGAATAAATGGCCTTGGACACGTCACAAATGGAAATCTCCTTTTTGCCAATGGAGTGCAGTTCGGATTTTTCTCTCATACAGGAGTTGCGGCTGTGCGCTCAAAAGAAGACATGTCCCCAAGGTCAAGATTTTCTCTTTAGAGTGACACCCTACTGTTACCTGATTATCTCAGTTGACTTATAGACCCTGTCGTGTTGAGTCAAATGGTTGTCTCTCCACACAGGCAGTCATTTCGGACTCCAAGGTCACTTGCAGTTTACAGAAGAGAGAATTTTTGAAGTTTTACGGAAACAGCACTTAGGTGAGAGACACGGAAAAAAATAACAGACTCCCTGGAATACTTCAGAGATCTACCTCCTTCATTGTGAAATTCATAGACTCAAAATGCCACTCACCAGGGAATGCAGCACCGTCTCTTTTGTTCACTGATACAGTGCAAGAATTATGATCGATGCCTAGCACATATCAAGAGCCCAACCAATATCTGTTGACTGGAAAAGTAGTCCTGCGTATTTTTTTCATCTGTCAATCAGCAAATATTTTCTGAGCACTTACAAAATTCTTGGTGCTTTGGAGTTACACCATTTCTGTCTTCAAGGAGCATATGAGTCTAATTGGGGAGTAAAAATTCAACATAGGTGGATGTCGACTCATTGAAATCATATCAATATCTTTTTTTTTTTTTTTTTTTTTAATTTTTTGAGTTGGAGTTTCACTTCGTTGCCCAAGCTGGAGGGCAGTAACACACTCACGGTCACTGCAGCCTTGACCTGCTGGGCTCCGGTGATCTTTCCTCCTCAGCCTTCCAAGTAGCTGGACCTACAGGCATACACCACCTGGCTTGGCTCATTTTTTGATTTATGGTAGAGACGAGGTCTCGCCAAGTTGCCCAGGCGGGTCTCGAATCCGCAAGATCAGGCGAGGCACTCGCCTTGGCCTCCCAAAGTGCTGGGATGACAGGCTGAGCCACTGAGCCCGGCCATATGTCAATATCTTAATGGCCCCGAAAACCGTCTTAACAGCCATGGCCGTGAAGTGGGTGTCGGGCCCCTCTGGTAGAATTCACTTAAAAACGTAAAGCAGAAACTCTGTGATGGGTCCCTGGGCTTCCTTCCTCTGATTCTGCCCTCCCTCCCAGGCCCTGTTTGGTGGTGCCACGACTGACTCTAATATGTCTCTCGGTGTGTTAAAATTTTTCCGTTCCAGCCGGGCTCGGCGGCTCCGCCTGTCATCCCGCGCCTTGGGGAGGCTGAGGTGAGTGGATGGCCTGAGCCCGCGGGTTCGAGACCCGCCTGGGCAGCGAGACCTCATCTCTACAATCAATCAAAAAATCAGCCGGGCATGGTAGCGCACGCCTGTAGTTCCGGATACTCGGAACGCTGAGGCGGGAGGATCGCCGGAGCCCACCAGGTGGAGGATGCGGTGGATGGGAGCGGCCGCTGCCCTCCAGTATGGGCGACAGAGTGAGACTCCAACTCAAAAAAAAAAAAAAATTTTTTTCAGTTCCCATTTGCTACAGGATCCACTTCAAATTTCATAGGCTGGCTGGGATAGATCAAGGATGGTCACTGAGACCTTGCCATTTCTTTCACGGAGAGGTGGTGTCTATGTGTTCTCCTCTCTCTCTTTTTTTTTTTTTCCATAATCAATATTTTTTCTTATGGTTTTGTGGGGTACAGTTAAGGGTTAGGTGTACAAGTATGTTTCATTCAGGCACC
>NW_007232246.1:39280-48638 GCF_000164805.1 Carlito syrichta | reverse complement strand
CACACCCTCTCCAGCAGCTGTTATTTTTTGAGTTATTGATAATTTCCATTCTGACTGGAGTTAGGTGGTATCTCAGTGTGGTTTTGATTTGCATCTCCCTGATGATTAGTGTGGTTGAACATTTCTTCACGTGTTTGTTAGCTGCTTGGATGTCCTCTTTTGTGAAGTGTCTGTTCATATTTTTTGCCCATTTTATAATGGGGTTGTTTTTTTTTTTCCCAGCACGTTTTAGTTCCCTGTAGATCCAGGATGTTAAGCCTTTGTCAGACCTGGTGTTCTCCTCTCTTACAGGGAAGGACCCATGAGTGCTCTGACCGACAGACATGACAGAAGTCATGCTTTGCCTATTTACAGGCCAAGGCTTTAAGAGATGGACAGCTTCTACTTCCTGTCTCCTCACTCTTGGAACCTGAGCTACGAGACAAGATGTTAGATATCCTATCACAGGCACTGTGTGGAGGAACCCGGAAGCAACTGGATGAGGGAAAGTGACCCAGCTCTGTCCCGCTCTGCCCACCAAGGCACCAGAGATGCAAAAGCAGCTGCCTTTGAGCCTCTATTCCAGGCTAGCTATGAGCTGACTATCACCAAGTGACATTCGTCCATGTTGTAACTCACGGATTGTGAAATGACTTTGATTTCAAGCCTTCAGGTTTGGAGTGGCTGGTTATATAGCAATAGGTTGGTTACAAAACAACAGCTTATCACGCTTCTTATGTTTTAACACCAGTCTCTTCCTCATCATAATTTTCCTCCATTTAAAATAAATGAATAGACAAACTTTTTGATTTTTTAGCAGTTTTTGGTTTGCAGAAAAAAAAATGAGTAAAAGATAGAGAACTCTCATATACTGCTCATTCCTCACCCATTTCTCCTATTTTTTTTTGCCTTAGTTTAGTACATTTGTTACAACTAATGAGCCAGTATTGATATGTTATTAACTGAATTTTATAGATTGCATTAGGATTCACTCTTTCTGCTGTTCATTCTACGGGTTTTGACAGACAGTGACATGTATCTACTGTTATAGTATTGTACAGAATACTAGTTTCACTGCTCTAAAAATCCCCTCCCTGCCCCCTAAAACTTTGACAAGCTCTGATAGTACTGTCTCTATAATTTTGCCTGTTCCAGGATGTCATGTATTTGGAATCATGCAATATTTAGTCTTTTCAGATTGACTTTTTTCCCATGCAATTTGTATGCAAGGTTCTTCCATGTCTTTTGGTGGCTTCATAGCTCATCTTTTTAGTTTTTAAATCACTGAATAATATTTAATTGTATTGCTCTATCAGTTTTAAAATTTATTTCCCTATTGTAGGACATCTTGGTTGCTTCTGAGTTTTGGCAATTATGAATAAAGTTGCTATAAAAATTCATATGCAGATTTTTTGAGTGTATGTACATTTTCAGCATTTGTGGATAAATACCAAGGTGCATACATGGTGGATCCTATTGTTGGATTATGTTTTATTCTGTAGGGCATTGCCATGGTATATTCTAGAGTGGGTGTCTACTTTTTTGCATGGTCATGAGAAGTGAGTAAAAATTCCTAAATGTGGCACATATACACAATGGAATATTATGCAGCCATAAAGAAGAACAAAATCATGAACTTCACAGCAACCTGGATGGACTTAGAGTCTATAATACTGAGTGATCTATCACAGAAATGAAGAACCGAATATCACATGTTCTCACTCATAAGTGGACCTTGAACAACTACTGTAATACTATAAGAAACGAATTAGCAATAGAGGGAAACTGCCAGGAGGGGGATGGGGCACCAGGATTGACAGTAGTGGGAATCTGCCTGGGGAAGGGGTTAGGCATACATCATTTGTATACCTAACCCTGAATTGTACCCCACATCTTTAAAATAAAAAAAATTAAAAGTTAAAAAAAAGGAAAAAAAAAGAATTCCCATTGTTCCACATCTTTGTCAGCACTTGGTGTTGTCAGTGTTTTGGATTTGGCCATGCCAATAAGTATGTAGCAGAATCTCATTGCTGTTTTAATTTGCATTTTCTGAATGACATATGATGTTGAGTATCTTTTCATGCAGTCATATGCCGTCTGTAGATCTTCTTTGGTAAGGCATCTACTTAGATCTTGTCCACATTAAAATCAAGGTGCTTGCTTTCATTCTATTGAGTTTGTAGGTATTTTTTCTGGTTTTTGGATGTCAGCTGTTTACCTGTGCTTTGCTAATATTTTATCCCATTTTTCTCTACGTTTAGCCTTCATTTTGCCTCAAACACACACCCGTTATGCTCAACCACACAAAAGAGAACTTTATTCCTCTTCCTATCACGAAATCTCTTATTTCCATTCGTTTGCACAGGCTATTTCCCTGCTCTCTAATTCAAGACAGAGAAAACTTTGCTTACACTTGAAGTATAAGAAGGATGAATACGAGGATTGTGTCATGTCCTCTATGCAACCTTCTGGTATTCCGGGCAGATTTTGCACCTCCATTCTCTGTGCTCACAAATCACTTTGCATATACCCCAATTAACACACTTAGTACGTTGTATTCTAACTCTCAGTGTTTCAGTCTGTCAACTCAAATGGATCATGGGCATCTCAAGGACAAGGGCCATGCAAGTGTTCAGTGTTCCATGGAAGAAAAAATACATAACAGACACTAATTATATGAGGGAATACCCAGAATAAGTCTAAGTGGTGAGGTGTGAGGTGCTATTGTGAGTTACTGTACTGTACATTTCACGGTAGAATTCATAGCTTCAGGAATGAAGAATAAAGAAGAGCATTTGACAAGAAATGGATGATACATTTCTGAAAAACAGTGGAAAATCATCTATTTATGGAAAAACTTTTCATCCTAGATTTTTCTCTGTGTCTTGTTTTGTTTTAATAATCATTATATACCATAAAACTATAATTTCATGTTATAAAAAATTTCAGAAAATATAAACAAATCTTAAGAGAAAGTAAAATTACCTGTAATATCACAATTTAGATACACAATGATCATGAATGTTGTCAATACATTCAGATTTTTTTCTGTTATATATTTATAGTGTTTTTATAACAAATACAATTTGTCCATTATATATTTGCAGTGTTCTTTTTGTAACCAAGAAATTTGTTCTAAAATGATATTATATTAAATCACAACCTTAAGAGAGAGAGAGAGAGAGAGAGAGAGAGAGAGAGAAGCTCATTATATACTAAGAAACACAATTAATAGTTAATTTTCCATTTTTCACAAAATCCACACTCAGGAATTTAGCTACCTAGGATGATAAACTATGAATCTGTTGTTTTATACCCCATGCTCATTTCCAGTGGACCCCTCTCTGTGGTGCAGGACATGAAATGGACGGTTTTCACGTTAGAAATAAAAGAACTGTGAAGAAGTTGCAAAGTATCCGAATAATATTCTCATCAAAATACAATTCTCTTATTCTTTATGAAGAAATATCAAGTCAGTTATTTTATTTGACGATTAGGGTAGAGTACATAATATGGTATTTTTTTTAAACTAGTGTGATATCTTTTCAAAAAGATAAGTATTCGGTGAGGTCCAGAATTCTCTTTTTGTTCGCCTCTAAGATGACCTTCAAATGGTCCCCAGCGCTTAATAGTTTCACTCTTGTGTGATCTCCACTCGTTGAGTGTGGGTTGGATATATTGACTTTCTAGGGCAGAGGTAATGAGATGCCACTTCAAAGTTTCGAAGGATGATGGCTTCTATTTGGGGTCTGTTCTTTCTCACTCTGGGGTCTCTAGCTTTGAGGGAAGCCAGCGACTGTGTTGTGAGGCGACTCTGTGGGATGTCCCAGGTGGCGAGGGACGGAGGCCTCTCAATCACCCTGTGAGTCAACGTGGGAGTAGATACACCCCCGTCCCCCAGCCCGAGTCAGATCTTCAGATAAGGCTGCAGCCTCAGATGACAGCTTAACTGAAGATTTATGAAAGACCTTGAGCCAGTGACATAACCCTGACTCGTGGGAACTATAAGATACTAAATATTTGCTGTTTTAAGCTGCTGAATCTCCAAACACATTGCTATGTAGCAATAGATAACAAATGCAGCTAATTTAGTTCGTATTGCCATGAAGGAAGTTTTGGTGCATTCCCTATTGACACGATTCCATGTATCAATGTTTACTGACAGTTATTTTCATTTAACCATACATTGTTGTTCAGAGTGGGTCATGCTAGTCACTCAATGCTCTGACTAAAGACAAGGGAAAGGAGAGACTGGCTAGACATTCTGGCTGGTACAGGTCACCTCCTGAGAGTTTGTACACAGCCAGTTCACCAGAGGTCACTCATTGCAGTAATCAGCTTCATTTACGAGGTCTTATGTTGTGATCCTGGGCTCCCAGAGGGCATAACTTTCAGCGACATTGCTTTCCTCAGTTTAGGTTCAAGGAATAAGGGAACAGGCTCCCAATTCACAGACAAAAACCACACGTTTTTTCTTAAGTGCGTGGTAAGTTTGTCTTATGTCAAGATGATTCCTTTCTCATGTGAGGCAATCTGTAGTCTTTATTTATTCTACTTTGCTAAAGTGTTCATCACTTTACTGCAAAAATGACTGTTGGAATGTTACATATGTTAAGGGAAATTACCAAACCATGTTTATCATATCTTTAAAAATATGAATTCTGAAAGACATCTAGCTCTAAGCTTTTTGGACACTGGATTGTGGATCTTTATTGGCTTCCTTGGGATATTATTTCACAGTATAAAGTACAGCACTCAGAACTCAGGTCATTAGATGATACGAAGATTCAATTTTCAGTAGCAGCAAATGCCTATTTGCTCCTACTCAGATGTACGTGGCCATAATGAATTGCCCATGACAGCAACGGGAAATTTTTAAAATTTTTAATTGTAAAGATGTGGGGTACAATTTAGGATTAGGTATACAAGTAGACATTGTATAGGTAAAGTTTAGGCCTCCCTTTGGTCCCCATGTCACCTGATCTGAGATCAGGTACCCTCATTGATGCTTTGCCCTCCATAACCCTGGCATTATCCTGCTACCGCCTTTCCTTTTCTTATAGTATTATGGTAAATGTTCGGGGTCTGCTTATGAGTGAGAATATGTGGTGCTCTGTTCTTTGTTTCTGTGGTAGATCACTGAGTATGATCGACTCTAAATCCATCTAAGTTGCTGCAAAGTCCATATGTTTGTCCTTCTTTATGGCTGCATATTATTCCATTGTGTATATGCACCACGTTTTTTTAATCCAGTCCAGCTTCTATGGGCAGCATGCTTGGTTCCATGTTTTTGCTATTGTGAATAGAGCTGCAACAAACATGTGTGTGCAGCTATCCTTTTGGTAGAATGACTAGAGATTCTCTGGGTATATTCCTGATAGGGGGATTGCTGGGTTGTACAGAAGGTCAATTTCTAGTTCTTTCAGAAATCTCCACACTGTCTTCCAAAGAGGTGGCACTAGTTTGCATTCCCACCAGCAGTGTAGAAGCATTCCTTTTTCTCCCCATCCTTGCCAGCATCTGTTGTTTGTTTTATTAATGATGGCCATTCTTACTGGGGTTAGGTGGTCTCTCCATGTGGTTTTGATTTGCATTTCTCTGATAACATATGTTGCTGGTGTTGGCTCCTTCTGAAGCAAACTTGTGTCTGACATCATGTGTGAGCTGGGAAGTGAGGTCAGGCTTAGGGCATCATCTAGAAATAATTCTCAGTCACTGAAACCCAACACTGCATCCTTGGAGTTTGCCCAAGACACTTTTCTTGTAGTCTCTTTCTCTTCCTATTTCTCGAAGCAGAGACTGGTCCATCATCCTCCAGGTTAATTCATTCTAAGTCAGGCAACATTTCTTGCTTTTGTTTATTCCTGTAGTCTAGACATTAGAGTTGTACAGTCACTCCCGACTGGCTTACATTTTAATCTAGTTCCTGAAACATTAAATATGAAATTAACATCTGGGCAATCTCAAATTTAAATAAATAAAAATCATACATGCATGGAAAACAGAATCAGCCTAACAGCTGGTATTTCAAGGACTCATGGCAGCATGTTTTAAACATGATCTTGGGTTTGGGAACTGAGTTTTTCCATCTGTAAAATGGTGTGAATAATAATAATAATAATAATACTGATCATCTTCTTGTTACAAAGTTTAAATGAATGAGAACATGTAAGGCACTTGGAATAATGCCTGACACGTATGAGTGATGATGGATCTTCATTCCTACATCTTCCAAACTTGTCAGATTTGTCTTTAGCTTAAGTGTACTTTTATCATCTTATACCACGAGATGCCCCCTCATCTTTGCTGTTATGATTTATTATTGCAATATTACATTTTCCATTGTTATCATAAACAGCTTCCTTTTGTTCACTTGAGTTTTCTCTTGGTCTGAGCTAAGTTTTTTCTTGCCTTATTTCATTTCTGTTATTAGTTCAGTCCTTCTTGTATTTCAGCACGTTTATGTTTTCTTTTTGGGGGTGTTCTGGATTCAACTCTATTACTAAAAATGTTTTCATTTTGCATCTTACCTCTAATTGTGCAGCCAAAGCCCTCTTTCTTTCTTCTTCCTCTGTCCCTCTACTCCTCTTCCTCCCTCCCCCTTTCATTCTCTCTCTAGCTCTCCTTCTTTCTAAGGAAAGGACTTTATATCGTCGGCAAGCAACAATTTGTTAATAATAGTTTGGGAATAAAAGGGCTTTTAGTGGTTCCTGAAGTCATGTCTTATTGTGCTGTTGGCTAAGTTTGGCTTCAACTAGGAAACTGCACTGGATTTTTGACCAGTCAACTCAGATGACAGCTGTGGCTACTGTTCTAAATATATATGGTTTACT
This sequence comes from Carlito syrichta, assembly GCF_000164805.1. Lineage (NCBI taxonomy): Eukaryota > Metazoa > Chordata > Mammalia > Primates > Tarsiidae > Carlito > Carlito syrichta. The sequence continues at coordinate 41,826 of NW_007232246.1, read as the reverse complement.
TATTTTCTCAACAGAGTCTCACTTTGCCCCCAGACTGGAGTGCAGTGGCACAATCATAACTCACTGCGGTCTCACACTCCTGGACGCTGGCCATCCTCCCAACTCAGCTTCCAGAGTCCCTGTGACTATAGGCATGCGCCACCACACCCAGCTAATTTTTTATTTTTATTTTTGTAGAAACAATTTCTTGCTATGTTGCTCAGGCTGGTCTCGAACTTCTGGTTTCAAGGGATCCTCCCATCTCAATCTCCCAAAGCACTGGGATTATAGGCAAAGGCCATGGCACCTGGGCCAGTCTACACAGTTTTATATATGTAATTACACGTGATCCTTGCTACACTGTAAGATGGATATTACCATTATCTGCATCTTTCAGATAAAAGGGCTAGAGGCAGGTAGGTTGAGTGATTTGTCTAAACGAGGCCTCTAAGACGTAGAATCTTGAGCGCCCCAGCCTTCTCACTCCAAGTTCCGGAATATGTATCTCTTTCTCGATTCTCTTCAAAAAAGGATGGATGTCGATAGATGTTGATGACCTAAAACATAAGAAGCCTTGTGGTATACTCATGTACCCTGAAATAAACTTCTAGACACCTTCCTGGTAATCAGCCTAAATAAATCTCTTATTAGAAATCTGTAAACTGGGTGTGATGGCTCACTCCTGTAATCCCAGCACTTTGGGAGGCTGAGGTGAGAAGACTGCCTGAGTCCAGAGTTTGAGATCAGCCTGGGCAACTTGGTGAGACCCTGTCTCTACAACAAATAAAAAAATAAGCCAGGCATCATAGTGCATACCTGTAGTTCCAGCTACTTGAAAGACTGAGGCGGAAGGATCACCTAAGCCCAGCAGGTCAGGGCTGTGGTGGCTGTGAGTGTGCCACTGCACTCCAACTTGGGCAAGAGTGAGACTCCGACTCAAAAACAAAAAAAAAAAAGAAAGAAATTGATATAATTCTCATTCCTTTAAAATGAGCATGGGACAGAGGATAGTTTTTGTTATGAAAATGAAACTCCCAAAGACAACATAAAGCAAGTTGGTAAAACACGGATGTGAAAGCTCCATTTATCAATCCCATCTTTTGGTAACCTTTTTTCAATCTCAGGGGAAGAAGAGTTTCATTTTTCTTGCAGAATCATTTATGGAATTCATATTATTGATTTTTCTTTTAGTCACAAGACGAGTCTAAGAAACAGCTCATAAAACAGAATTTATGTATGTAGGCATATTATGGAGTTTGCCTCCTAGGCCTGGGTCAGAGGCAAAGGTAATTGTTAACAGGAATTACTAAATCACCTCTTCTCAGCAACTCCAGCAAATCGGTTTAGCTCCACAGCTGCCCTGCTGATTTTAGGTAGCTGGCCAGTGGGGCGTTGTTTGTTACACCCAGCTAGCGTTTTCCTGCGGATGGCTCCAACAGACTGCAGTTTCTCTTACGATGTTGCAAAGTCTTTAACAAAAACTCCGAACCCCACTTGGATATGTAGCTTTGGAAACAGAGAATGGAAGTTCTACTAATGGAGAGACTTAAAGTTGTGGGTAGGACATCCAAAGGAGCTAACAGAAACGTGTAAAACTCATGTTTTGGGGGCTACCCTGCCGTAATTTTTGCTCACAAAGCTTTCTCCCTGTCTCAGTGATTGATTCTTTGAGGGCAGATACTGAGTTTTATGGATCTCTGTATTGACAGATTCCCGCACAGAGCCTAGAACAGAATGCACACTCGGGAAACACATGATGAGTGGATAGAGTCCAAAAATACATCCAGAATTGGATAAAACTTTTCCTTTTATAATTTTTCTACCAGAAAAAAAAGATTACAGCAAAGAATGAAAAGCAAAGGTCTTCAGAGGGCAAGGAAGAGACAAAGAGACTGATCAGATGCCTATGTAGGGTTCAGTTGGGGCACAGAGAAGTATTTAACTCGGTGTGGGCAGACAGGTGTGCGGTGCTTTGCCTCTTGAAGAAAGTGATACCTGAGATGAGTTCTGAAGGCTCTAGAGGCATTAGGCAGGCTCAGAAAGGAGAAAGGCATTTCCCACAGCAGGAACAGTGACAGCACAGAGGTCTGGCCAGCACCGCGGGGGTGGGGGCAGGGGGAGGGCGGGGCTGCCTGCCTGTGCAGGGCTTCCTTGCGGCTTTTGGACTTCCCCTCCCTTTTATCATATTTTCTCATCCATTCATCGAATTTTCAAGCATTTTGTGTGGGTTTCATCTCAAACGTCTCTCTAATGCTCCTTATTCGTGCAGTGTTGTTTTGATCACGATTCGTACTTTTGAATCCTTGATTCCCTCTCTCACATTTTACTTTTTTGTCTGGTAGGTTTTCACTTCTAACAATGACCCTTTGTGCCCTTTACTTTTGTGGCTTTGATCCCTTAATCCTGTCGAGTTTCATCTTTACATTTCTTCTATTTTTTTTTTCATAATCAATATTTTTTATTATGGTTTTGTGGGGTACAGTTAAAGGTTAGTACAATTACATTTTATTCAGGCACCCTGTTGATAAGAAGTGTTTCCCCATCCCCAGACAGATATTTGCTACTGT
>NW_007232246.1:0-38998 GCF_000164805.1 Carlito syrichta | reverse complement strand
GTGGTATCTCAGTGTGGTTTTGATTTGCATCTCCCTGATGATTAGTGAGGTTGAGCATTTCTTCATGTGTCTGTTGGCTGCTCGGATGTCTTCTTTTGCTTTTATAATGGCAGCAGAAAGCAGGCGGTGAGGGTGACAGGAAGAACTGCCCCATTTACTAGAGAGGCTGGGCTTTCTCTCTCTGGCCCTCTCCCTCCTCCTCCTCTGCTCCTTTTCTCCCTCATCTTTCTGGGTGTGTCTCTCTCTCTCTTGTCTCTCTCTGAGTGTGTCTCACTCTGTGTGTGTGTCTCTGTCTCCTCTCCCCTTGTCTACCCCCTCTCCTCTCACCTCCCCTATCCTCTTCACCTCTTCTCTCTCTCTCTCTCTCTCTGTCTCTCTCTGTCTCTCTCTCTCTACCACATTCCAAGCCCTCCTGTACTCACCCTCACTCTCATTTCCCTTCCTCCTATGAGTCATAGTCTTGGTCAACGCACAATACCTTACTTCCAAGAAACACCAGGCTGAAGTCTCAAGCTTGTTGATGATCATTCACTGAGAGCTTCACTCGAAGCAATCATTTTCCCATGAACTAAGATGTTTGTGACCATTGTTGGAGTTGCCACCTCTAAGTGCAAGGTTGTATCTCCCCTGGCCAGCGATAAAACTCTTACCTACTGTGAGCTGTCGTCTCACCCTGGAGCCCTTGGATATACTAAAACATGAAGCCAATGTTCGGTGGGAGAAACGGAGTATATGTTCCAGGGATACTTTCAGGGCTTGAGAGCTTTAATGGAGAAGGATGCCCAGAGTAGAACTCACTGTGTCAGAATGAAGGTTACAGAATGAAGGCGTCTGGTCCCACTGCTCAGATGTCCTGCACTGGCTTGCTGCCAGCCCATATAACCCACTCTGTGTTGGGGGTGGAGCAGGGAGAGAAATAGAAGAGAAACAAAGATCCCACCCACATGGGCCTAACTTCTGTGCCGCTCCTGCAACTGTCATTTCTGCTTTAGGAAAAAGCATTTTTTTCCTTCATAAAGCCAATTTTCTCATAATTCCTTGAGTCTTTTGAGGTTCTAGAGTGAAACAAAAAAATCCCCAACTGTTACCTATGCTGTGCATCAGAAGTTCTCTAAATGTGGTCTAAACAGGCTTGTGAACTGATTACTTGTTCACATTCATATTAATAATCAGATGCATCTTACACGTGTGTACAAATTCCTGTGAATAAAAAAAAGATCAAATCACGAGTGGCTTATCTAAAATACTATCATACTATTGCCTAGGATTGCTGTAATGAATTGCCACAGATGGGATGATTAAACGTATTCATTCTCTCACAGCTTGGGTGGCCAGAAATCCAAAATCAAAGTGTTGCCCGGGTGGGTTCTTTCTGGAGGATCCGAGGGAGAACCCATTCCATGACTCTCTGAAAATTGCAGATTTCAGGTTAAAATAATTCTTGTCCAGCTAAAACAAAACGAGCCAGAAAAGCACAAAGGAGGAGAGCACATGCTTGAATGTCTAAGATAAGGACTGTCTCAAGGATTTTCTAAATTAATCTTGCAAGAAGTTCTTTGTTCAGGACTGCGGCTGTTCAGAGAAGATGCTCTGGAAAGAACACTTGCCCAGGAATGGCTTCTCCACAAATGGACTGATGCCAACCCTAGTTTTGAGCTTCTGGAACCACTGAACTCTGTTTTAAGCAGACTTACATGAACTTCTTTTCACCTCTAAACGTTTTTCTTGACCTCGCCCTCTTTGGATGCACCTATGGATCGCCACAGCTGTGCCTCCTGAATTATGGTGCTTTTGCTTACCTCCAAATAAGCTCATCATATTAGGAGTTGTTTTTCCCTGATGCCTGTTTTGGGTTGACATCTCTTTCCTAGCTTTGGTGGCCTTAGGCATCTTTGGTTTGTGTGATACAGTGCCTCTGCGTTCTCCTTCACATAACCTTCACCGTGTTTCTCTGGGTCCCAAATCTCCCTCTCTTTTACAGAAAGACAGTGGATTTAAGGTCTACCCTAAATCCGGGATGATCTCATCTTGGGATCCTTCACTTCCCAAGATGCAAAGGTCCTTTTTCTAAATAAGGTCACCGATTTGATGGATTAGAATTGGATGCCTTTGGCGGTGCCAGTATTTAACCCACTACACTGTTTGTTACGAGTTTCTTAATGTTTTATTTGCTGGTGATGCTGGGTGGGAGTTCATAAATGGAGCACAGGGTATTCTTGTATCTTATTTAAGAATTCATGCCTTCTCCAAAGTCATAGAGATAATTTATATTTTCTCCTAAAAGTTTTGTTCAAGTGGCAGAACTTCAGAGAAGGCTCTTACGGCAAAACCAATACCCTAAGAGGAAAGAAATAGCAGCTGACAGAGTAATTGAATAGAAGCACCTGGAAACCTTGAATCTCTGAATCTGAATCCACTGGGTCTGCAGAAGAGGCCCAAACACCCCTGTGAAAGATAACAGTGTCCCTGCAACCCCCGTTCCTTGAAGACTATGTCAGTTTCTGTCTTTCCCTTCTGATCTGAAGTCACTTCTCCTCCTGTCATTCACAATGTCCAATTTAGCATAAGCTTCCTAAGGCAGAGCTAGGACTGCTAAGAAAGAGAGATGATACAACAAAACAAAACATAACGAAACAAAGCCCTACAGTTCCTGGTTAATGTAAACTGGCAAAAAGGAGAGTTTAACTCTGAGAGTGCCGGGTCACTGGCTGCAGGGTAGAAAGCTGGCCAAGAGAGTGTGACAAGATTAGGGCGTGCCTCTGTCATGGGATGCCCCGTTTTGCGTTGGACCCAGGTCGATTTCTTCAACATGTTGCCAGAATGGCTTTTGAGTGTTTGGAAGAAGAGATCTTATTCATAAATGAAATAAAGCAGGCAACACTGCCATAGGTAACTATGGATAAAGCCATAACAAAGCTCAAAGCAATAGGCATGGCCAACTGGGCCCATCCACTGACTGTGTTCCTTGGGATTTGTCAGTGGGCACTCCATTTTCTGAGGTGATAAGGAATGTGTTAGTGGAGGGTCCAACAGATGGTTGAAAGGTTCATGAGTGGATTAAACGGCAGGAGACGCTATGATAGTAGTGGGCATCTCAGGAACAAGGGGAGTGATGGAATTCTGGAATAGCAGAGGACAGGGGGCAGCATGTTATTTTCATCAAGGTGTGTCTAATTCCTATAATGGGCAGCAAAATTAGAATGGCAGTTAGGGTGTCCTGAGTCACAGGAATACATGGGCATGGCTTAGCATGGTTTTCCTAGGGCAAGATAGATAGGCAGTCAACAAAGATACTACATAATATATGTCAACAAAAGAGATCAAGAACAGATAAATACAGGGCAAGCTCAGATTTCCCAATGGTAAATCATGACTTCTTGACCAATTCCAGACATAAGCTAAGAACCACAGAGTACATGAGTGATTGTGTGTCCATGAGAAAGTACCCTGCCACACCACAGTAAGTGTGTATTATTATTCTCCCAATCTCTCTCAAAGGGACCTAGTCATTTACTACTTAGGTAACTGCATGCTTGGGGAAAGGGGGATAATTTTGAAATCTGTTTGATGCACTGTTAGTTGAACTAAGACCTAGGAATCCAAGTCACTCTCTTGGCATTTATTTCTTTGAAAGTAGGGTCAGTGTATTTTGTTTTCCATAAATCGGTATAAGCTAGGTTTTAAACATATCCACTCTGATAATTTTGCCTTTTAAGTGTTGTTTGGTACATTTATGTTTATAATGATTATTGATATCTTTGTATTCATTTTTATTACTTTCTTTTGTTCTTCCTATTCTGTTCTGCTACCTCCACTCCCTGATTTTTTCTTCCTTTCTATTTTCCCCTTCTCTCTTTCTTTCTTTCCTTTTCCCAACTAAGTTTTTTTTCTATACTACTTTGGAAGCTATAAACATTATAGCTTCAGCAGTTAGCTTAGAAATTTCTGTACATATGTGTTAAAATGTCTACCTACCTTGCACCTTCTTCTCAAAAGAACTTTAAACATGTTGACTCCTCTTCTCTTTCCAAATTATATGTCTTATCCTGAAGATTTTAGTTAGATGTATTTTTATCCTGAAGATTTTAGTTAGGTGTATTTTAAACACACTATCTGTTCATTTAGATGCATTCACGTGTTTTTTTACCTTCATCGCTTCCATTGCTTTTTCTATCATATTGTAATTACTTTTATTCTTTTAGAAGCAAAATTTTTAAAGTTTCTTTAGGGAGGATATGTTGATAGCAAACATCCAGTTTTGTCCAGAAATATTTATTCTTGCTCTTGGAACATATATTTTCAGGTATCTAGTTCTGAGTGTGTACACCACACACACATAATTTTTTTAATCCTGAATTTTAACTTAGCATAATAATGTGATATGAACATTATATAAGCTCCCAAATCATCTCAAAAATGATTTAATGGCTATTTAATATTTTATTTATGATAAAGTATAATTTATTTAAAACATCTCCAAATATTTATTATGTAGGTGGTTTCCGATTTTTACTATTATAATTAATATTGTAGCAAACATCCTTGTACATAAATCTCGGTGCTCATTTTTGAATATCTCTTTAGGGAATATTGCTAGAAGTAGAATTTCTGGATCAGACTATCTCATCCTTATAAATTTAATTTACTTTTACTCTTCCCCCCACCACGCACCTCTGATGGAGGCTCTGAAATCATGGTTTAAATTAAAAATTTTACTTACATCAACGTAAAGTCTGTGCATGATTTAAAAAAAAAAAACCAAACAGTACAGAAGGACTTTACATGAGTAGGGACAGACCCCTGCTCTGTTTCTCCCCTTCTATGTCTCACTCTCTACTGGAAGAACTTTGAATTTTTCTTAGAGATCTTCTAGTTATATCTGTACTTCAGAAGAGTCTGCTTGTTCAAGTTCACAACGATTTCATTTTTTCTCACTTTGTAAACGTAGATCTCAGCATCCTCACTCTTTCTCCCTTTCCTCTTTCCCGTCCACCTCCTGCTGTCTATGTGCTACAAGCCTGCATTTATAATTTCGAGATCAATAAGGTACATATTGTTTTGCAACCATAGTCGAATATTCTAGAAGCTTGTTTTAAATGTTGGGGAAATTTCGCCTGCAGAATCCTGCCTGTGTAAGTGTTGCTTCTGCTAAGCAGAGTGCTGTGATTACGCTGTTTCATTCTGCATCTCCACCGGTTTCATGGTCTTTTTCTTTGCCATTTTTTCTCATTAATTCTTCCTCCTTTATCCTTTGTCTAAATATCGAGGGGACCCCAGAATTTGTTTCATCAAGTAGCGATAGGAAGACAAGAGAACAAATACATTTGATGGAATAAATAGTTTTTGACACATGGAGTTTCAAGTGTTTACGTGTCAGACACATATACTGGAGATATGCAAGAAAGAGATGGGAAAATTGGTCTGGAGCTGAAGAAAGAGTTGGAGAAACAGATTTGTGAAACTTCAACATATATATATATATTTTTTCTTTCTTTTCTTTTTATAATGTTTTATTGTAAAGATGTAGGGTACAATTCAGGGTTAGGCATACTGATGTTCATTATGCAGGTACCCCTGTTGATGAGGTGTGCCCCCACCCCTCGGCAGATTCCCACTACTGCCAATCACTCCCCTTCCACCCCCAGTAGTTTCCCACTACTGCCAATCCTTTTCTTACAGTTTTAGGATAATTGTTCAAGGTCTGCTTATGAGTGAGAACACGTGATACTCAGTTCTTTGTTTCTGCGATAGATCACTCAGTATTATAGACTAAGTCCACCCAAGTTGCTGTGAAGTTCATAATTTTGTCCTTCTTTAGGGCTGCATAATATTCTATCTTGTATATGTACCACATTTAAAAAAAATCCTTTCCTTTTTCGATGGGCAGCAGTTAGTTCCATGTTCTTGCTATTGTGAACAAAGCTGCAATAAACATACGTGCGCAGGTATCTTTTTCATAGAGTGATTTGAGTACCTCCGGGTATATTCTCAGTAGGAGGATTGCAGGGTCGTATGGAAGATTGATTTTTAGATCTTTTAGGAATCTCCAAACTGTTTTCCACAGAGGCTGTACTAGTTTACACTTCCATCAACTGTGTAGAAGTGTTCCCTTTTCTCTGCATCCTCTCCAGCATGTGTTGTTTTTTGAGTTATTGATGATGGCCATCCTGACTGGAGTTAGGTGGTATCTCAATGTGGTTTAATTTGCATTTCTTCTTCAACATATTTTAAAGCTTTGCTGTAGTGTGGTTTTAATTTGCATTTCTTCTTCAACATATTTTAAAGCTCTGCTGTTTTTCAGTATTGAAATACAATCTCTTACATGGGATTGTTTTAATGTATAAACATTCTAAACAATGTTTTCTTCTTTATTACTTTTATTATATAAATAAATAAATGAATAATTAAACAAATGTGAGAGAGGGATAGAGAGAGAGAGAGAGAGAGAGAGAGAGAGATAGAGAAACTGACTCCTCAGTTACTAAACTGACTGCTAATGGCTTGCTGTTGACCAGAAACCTGATAATATAAGCAGTCGATTAACACATGATTTTGTATGCTTCATGCGCACTGTAGTTTTACAAATAAACCAAACTGGAGAAAAGATCACATTATTAAGATAGTCATAAAGTAGACAAAATTCACGTGCTACTCATTAAGTGGAAGCGAACCATCACCAGGTCTGCACTGGCCTCACCTTTTCACCAAGTGGGCCGACAGGAGACAGGACAAGGAGCCTCGGTCTTGCTGTCTTGGGCAGCAGAGGTAAAAGGGCAGGAAGAGTGGAAGGGAAGGCAGGAAGTCAGGCATTCTCAGCGACTTTTTCATGGAAGAGAAAGCATGTACACACCCACTTCAAATCCTTGCTTTTCAAGAGTCAAATGTGTGACGTTTGTAAACACATTTTAATGCTTTCCTGTTATTCAGCTGTGGAACACAAGAATCTTCCATGGGATGTTTTTTAACATGTAAGTATTCTAAAAAATATTTTTTATTCTACTGTATTAACTTTTATTTTACATATATAAACATAAATAAATAAACACACACACACACACACACACACACACACACACACACACACACACACACATATAGAGAGAGACTGACTACTCAGTTACTAAACTGACTGCTAATGGCTTGCTATTGACCAGAACCTGATGACACAAGCAGGTTTGTAAAATTTGTAAAACTGATATGTGATAATTGTACACGCTTATGGGGTACATGGGATACTTTTAATGCAGACACAGAGCATGTAATGACAAAATCAAAATATTTAGACTATCACTCCAACATTTATCATTTCTCTGTGTTGGAAACGTGTCAAGTATTCTCCATCTGTTTAGAATATACAACACAACACATTCCTGTTGACTCTGTCACCTTGCTGGGCCATTAAGCACTAGACTTTATTTCTTCTAACTGTATGTTTGTTCCCCATCAGCCAACCCTTCCTCATCTGCTCCTTCCCCACCCCTCCCAGTCTCTGGTAACTCTCATTCTAGGCTCTACCTATATGAGATCAACTTTTCTGGCTCCCACATATGTGTGAGAAGATGTAAAATTTGTCATTCCGTGCCTGGCTTATTTCACTTTATGTGATGATCTTCAGTTTCATTTGCATTGTTGCAAAAGACAAGATGTCATATTTTTATGGCTAAATATTGTTATCTTGTGTTTGTGTGTGTTTCTGTGTCTGTGTGTGTACACACATATATATTTTTCTATCCATTCATTCATTGATGGGCACTTAGATGGATCCCATATCTTGGCTCTCACAAATAATACTACAATAAACACTGTAGGGGTGCTGATATCCCTTTGATATACTGGGTGTTTTTTTTTCCTCCAGCTAAATACCCAGTAGAGGGATTGCTGGATTATATGGTAATTTTGTTTCTATTTTTTGAGACACTCCCATACTGTTTTCCATAATGGCTATACTAATTTACGTTCCCATCAGTGGTATGAAATAGTTCCCTTTTCTCCACATTTTGCCAGCATTTGCTATTTATTGTTTTCTTGGTAATGGTCATTCCAACTGGGGTGAGATTATAACTCATTATGGTTTTGAATTGTATTTCCCCGGTGAATAGTGATGGTGAGCATTTTTTTCATATATCTGTTGGTCATTTGTATGTCTTCTTTTGAGAAATATCTATTCAATCTTTTACCTACTTTTTAATAATATTGTTTATTTTGTTTTGTTTTTACTGGCAACAGACTGTCTCATTTTTAAAATTTTTTTTTGAGAAAATCTGTATTTTTTTCTTAACTTTTGAAGGCAAATTCTTCATGGTACAGAAATCTTGGTTGGTTTTTTGTGTCAACACCTTGAATATTTCACTCCATTCTTTTTGTTTGCATGATTTCTGAGGACAAATCAGACATAATTTTTATTTTTACTCCTCTATGAGTAAGATGCTTTTTTTCCCTTGGCTTCTTTCATGATTTTTCTTTGATTTTGAAGTTCTGTGACTTGAATATGATATGCTTAGATGTCTTTTTTTCCCTGGCTTTTATCCTGTTTAGTGTTCTCTGACCTTTCTGGATCTGTGGCATGGTGTCAGACATTAATTTGGAAAAATTCTCAGTCATCACTCCAAAAACATTTTTTTCTATACTTTCCCTTTTCATTCTCCTGGTATTTCTATTACATTTATTTACAACGTCTATAGCTCTCCCATAGTTCCTGAATATTCTAGTGGGAATTTTTTTCATTCATTTGTTTTTCTCTTTGCATTTTAGTTTTTGAGGTTTCTGTTGAGACATCCTCAAACTCAGAGATTCTTTCCTCAGCCATGTGGCATCTACTAATGAGCCCATCAAAAGTATTCTTTATTTTATCTTTAGCCTTTTTGTGTGTTCTTTCTTAGATTTTCATCTCTCTGGTTACATTGTCCATCTGTTCACACATGCTGTCTACTTTATCCATTAAGCAGTGGTCCCCAACCTTTTTGGCATCAGGGTCCGGTTTCATGGAAGACAGTTCTTCCACAGACGGGAGTGGGCGGTGGGGGTGGGAGAGATCGTCAGGCATTAGATTCTCACAAAAAGTGCGCAACCTAGATCCTCGCGAGGGAGCTTCGCAGTAGGGTTCACGCTCCTATGAGAATCTAATGCCGCCACTGATCTGACAGAATAACCTACCTTTCACCTCGTCCTGTGCGGCCGGTTCCTAACCAGCCACAACCCGGCACCGGTCCACAGCCTGGGCAGTCGGGAGCCCCAGAACTAGAACCCTTACTTCTGATGCTTGCACTTTTCAACTGTGTTTTCTACGTTTTCAGGACGGCTTGAGCGTTTTCCTTGATTTGTGGGTTGCCGTCTATACCTCTCTGAGGACGACTCAATCTTTTAGTCAGCCTTTGCCCCTCTGGACTGTGAGTTTCACAGGTGAGACAGAGTGGCTGGAGGTGGGGGAGTGGAGCTGCGCATGTTCCTTCTCCCATGTGGATCAGCATCATCAGCATCAGTTAGACTCTGATCAAACCTAGCAGGTTAGGCTCTTGTTAAACAGTTTCACCAGAGAACAGACCTTGTGAAGACGAACAAAATGCTGTGGTGTATTTAAAATAGTTTCTTTTCCCCTTCACCCGGAAGCTCAAGGAGCTCTCCCCCTGATATTTACTGAGAGAATGTGGTAGAGCTCCAGGTGGTATAGTCTGCAAGAGTGAGACCCCTCCTTTCCCTCCACAAATGGAGTCCCCTGGAGTCTTTAATCTCTCAGAGTTGTCCACACCAGTCTCCAGCAATCCGTCAATTGCAGGAGTTTCTACCCCAGCTCTTGGCTTCTGCTTTGATAAGTTGTGATTCTCTATATCTACCTTCCTGTCTCTGCTTTTTTGGGAGCAGCGGTTTGTCCTGTGACCTTGCTGCTTTGGCAGAGCTAAGAAGAGTTGTTGATTTTTCAGTTTGCTCAGGATTTGACCTGTTAGGTTGATGTGGTGGCTTCCAAGCTCCTTACATACTTGGCCAGAAACTGGAAATTCTTACAGTGCTATATTCGAGCTCAAATATTCCGAGCTTGTTCCTACTTCGAGTCTTCACACGTGCTTTCCTCCGTGTGGAATGCGTTCCTTCAACTCCTTACAGTGGCCTGTTGGTCTCATCTTATTGGCCTCATCTTGGTCTCATTTCAAGTCACCTCCCCACAGCAGCTTTTCATCACCTCATTCTAAGCCATCTCCCCCTCATTCTGCTCTCACACAGCACTCTCTTACCCTTGTCACTATCCAAAATTTTATTTAATTTAATTATACACGTGTTTACTTTTGTGTGGCTCATTTATTTATTGATGCATTTCCAGCAGCAAGATTTTTGCCTAGTTAATGCTCAATAAATATTTATAGATTTGTCGAATGGATACATGTTGGCATGAATCCCAGGGATGATAGCTTACCTGAAAAGGTCTGGGTGGATCCTTAGACCACCTTGTGATCAGAGGCTAGCTAGAAGGTAGGAGAAGGGATGTGCATAATGAGAGAGACCCTAGGAATATAACCTCCCCCTTCATTCATGCATAGTAGGCTCACAGAGTGACTCAAGGAGGTAGATGAAAACTAGATCAACCAGAGGGAAAACCTGTACTAACGACAGGCAGCCTTGGCTGAGTGCTCACCAAATGTCTGGCACTGTGTCGAGGGCTTCACTTGCAGTGAATTATCTCATTTCACCAGGTGAGGCAGCGATTACTTTACATATGAAAAAACAGGAAAAGGTTGAGTCATTTGCCAAATGGCAACCATTTTAGATGGAGATAGAACTGGGAATTCAGTTCAGATCAGTTCTACGCCAGAGTTTCAAATCTTTTTTTTTTTTTTTTGAGTTGGAGTCTCACTCTTGTCGCCCAGGCTGGAGTGCAGTGTCATGCTCACGGCCACCACAGCCTCAACCTGCTGGATAATCCTTCCGCCTCAGCCTTACTAGTAACTGAAACTACAGACACCCACCACCATGCCTGGCTAGTTTTTGTGATTTATTGTAGCGATGAGGGCTCACCAAGTTGCCCAGGTTGGTCTCGACCCCCTGGGCTCAGGCAATCCCCTCACCTCGGCCTCCCAAAGTGCTGGGATTACAGGCTGAGCCATCACGCCCGGCCGGAACTTCAAATCTTAACACTCGAATATTCTGCGTTTAACTTATTGAGAAAACATAAAACAGAAATTGTACTTTTTGGACTTATAGAGTTCAAATGCCTTTGAATTAAGCCTTTTAAAAAATCCACTTTGCACCAGCTTATTGTCCAAGCACTAGGCTTCTTAGCTCTAAAATGAAAATGGTATTTTTAAAGAATGGTAAAAACTGCTCTCTGGATAGTTGGCCACTCAAAACTAGACTCAGCATCCTACAGTAGGGTGCCAGCAAGCATATCCTGCTTGCATCTCTTCTGAATACCCTTGCAAACCAGCTCCAGGTCTTGTGGTGAAGAGCTGGGTTTTACTCTCTGCACAGAGTCCTCACCTGACTCACTCCTCTGGGCACAGATGCTACCTAGCCCTTTGCCGAAGACCTAGAGTACTCTTCAAATAGCGATGTACTGGGTTGCCACAATTTCTTTCCTCCAATCCGCTGTGAGTTCCACGACGGCAGGAACTTTAAGACTAGATAGCTCTAGGACACCTCCTACATAGAAAAGACCACAAAAGATGATAGTTGAACAAAGCCATTAACCATGGTGCTCAGTCTCAGTTTTCTCTGTTGCTAAGTGAAAATTAGATTAGATCTCTAAATTAGAGCCAAAGTCCTCTTAAGATCTTTTCTTATATCATTCTGTTGGGTAAAATGTATATACATTTTGAAAAATGGTGAGAGTGGAATTTTCATGATCATTAACTCACTTGAGTGTCAACGAGTTCTCTCATCTTACATTTGACTCTGAGCCCACTGCTGACACACGCAAAGCACAGGGACTACTGCTGTGTGTTGTGCCTTAATGAAGAACATCAATTTTGAAGTCGAGGTTGAAACCAGACTTTGCTATTTATGACTTTGTGTCTTTGGGGAGGATATTTTATGTCTTTGACCCTTAGTTTCCTTATGTATAAAGTGGAATTAATAACAATTTTTATGGCTAGGTGTAAAATGCTTAGCACATAAATATGTTCTTAAGAAACTTGACTTACTTTTCCTTTCCTCTTGAGTTTTAAATGGACTTTTCTTCCTTTAAATTGCTCTATAGTTAGTCCCAGGTCATGAGAGAAATGATTAATTATCCTCCATTATCTGTTTTCCCTTCTTCCTTTTACTAATAGAACCTCTGGGTGTTTTCTGGCCCATTTCCACCCATGTAGAGCTTGCTTTTGCCAGCACTGCTTACAACTAGGTGTTATCTATGAATATGCAGAAATCATTAATCAATAGGGGGACTATGAATTAGAGTTTCCTGAGGTAACTATGTGGAGAGGACAGAACATCATTTGGCAGTGCCTGGAGGCATGTGGGACCATTACACTTTGGGAGAGAGTACTGTTGATATCTAGTGGATAAAGGTCAGGAATGAGGTTGAGTATCCTACAAGCAACTCCCCACAATAAAGAAGTGTCCAGCTAAAGTGTCAGCGATGCTGGGGGTGAGAAGCCCTGGAATGTAACCATCACAGGGGTTTGCAGGTAAAAGAAATGAAGGGGAGGTCTCATGATAGCTGCCCATTTCCTAGATCCAGCTTTTCTTAAGCCCTAGGTCTAATAAATATCATTACTTCTTTTCCACCCATGCAGGTGTAAATTTGGTTTCTGTCACTTAAAATCAACAGAGTTCTGAGATTAGATTAAATCTCTAAATTAGATCCAGAGTCCTCTTAAGATCTATTCTTATATAATCTGTTAGGTAAAACACATATAAATTTTGAAAAATGATGAGAGTGGAATTTTCATGGTCTTTAACTAACTTGAGTGTCAATTTTCTTGATCTAATACTTTTGAGTGATTTTCTCATTCTAATTTGTATGACTCTAAGGGCTTTCTTCTTGAGATGAAAGTTTTGGTCAGTTTTGATCCTCTGGAGAATTACTAGTAAGTAGACTTTTACTCTGGTTTGTGGATGAGTTTCTCTGGATTATCTTAAGAATGTCTTTATTCATCAACTATTGATCCTAAGTAATAGTTTTATCAAATATGAATTCCATGAGTGACCATACTTTGCCAGGACTGAGGCTCAGAAAAAATGTGATGGAAGCCTCTGGCACAAGGAAGCAGAAATCCATGGAAATTTCTGGCTTGAAAATGTAAGGAGGGCATTCTGGGTTGGATTGTATTCCCCCAAAGGATGTTGAAGTCCTGGCCTGGTACCTTGAATGTGATCTTATTTACAAATGGAGTCTTTGCAGATGACCCAGAAAGGTAAGGTCATGAAGGTGGGCCCTAATCCAATGTGATTGTGCCCTTATAAAAAGGGACCATTTGCATGCAGAGATAGACAGACACACAGGTAGAGTGCCATGTGAAGACGGAAGGGACTGAGGTGATGCATACACACTAAAGATTGCCAGAAAACTACCAGAAGGTAGGAGAAATGCATGGAACAGTTTTCTCCTCATAACCCTTAAAAGAAAGTGACCTTGACCACCCCTTGGCCAAGGACTTCTGGGCGCCATACAACGAGGCAACACATTTCTGTCGTTCCATCTCCTCAGTGAGTGGTACATGGTTGTGACAGCTCCAACAAACTCACACAGAGAGATTTTAGGGAGAAATCCTGTATCCTCCTCCCAAGAAGATACCAGCATTTAGCTCCTCTGAGAATGAAGGGTTCGGCTAGGCTGAAAGCGAAGTGAACCTGAACCCGTCCTGGAGAACATTCCATGTATAGTTCTCAGGAAGGTTTACTATGACCATAGATCAGAGGTAGACATTTGGAGTCAATTCTTTACATATTTAGGTTCCAATGCACAGAAAAGGTCGTGACAGGTGTAACTGATTTTATCACGCCTCACTTTATTGTGCTTGGCAGATACCGCATCCTTTATAACTTGAAGGCTTCTGGCAGCCATATGGTGAGCAAATCTGTTGGTGCCATTTTCCCCAACAGCATGTGCTCGTTTTGTGTCTCTGTCACATTTTGGTTATTCCTACACTGTCTCAAACTTTTTCATCATTATTTTATCTAACACGGCTATCTGTGATCACTGGTTTTTGATGTTACTATGGTAATTGTTTGGGGGCACTGTGAATTGTGCCTATATATGTTGGCAAAATTAATAGATAAAAGTTGTGTGTGTTCTGACTGCTCCTCTCACTGGCTAATGCCCCGTGTCACTCCCTCTCCTCAGGCATTCCTATTCCTAAGACACAACAGTATTGAAATTAGGGCAATTAATAACCCTTCCACGGCCTCTAAGCGTTCAAGTGAAGGAAAGAGCTACACATCTCTCACTTTAGATAAAACATTAGAAGTAATTGAACTTTGTGAGGAAGACAAGTTGAAAGCCAAGCCTGGCTGAAAGCTAGACCGCTTGTGTCAAACAGTCAAGCAGTGAATGCAGAGGGGAGGTTCTTGAAGGATATTAAAAGTGCTACGCCGGTAAACACACACATGATAAGAAAGCGAAATAGCCTGGAGAACGTTTTAGTGGTTGAACTAGAACATCAAACCAGCCATAACCTTCTCTTAAGTCAAAGCCAGTCTAGAACAGGATTGTAGCTTTCTTTAATTCCACGAGGGCCGAGAGAGGTGAAAAAGCCGCAGAAGAAAAGCCTGAAGAGAGCAGAGGTGGGTTCATGAGGTTTAAAGAGAGAAGCTGTCTCTGTCACACACAAGTGCAAGGTATGGCAGTAAGTACTGATGGAGAAGCCACAGTGAGTTATCCAGAAGATCCAGTGAAGGTCATGATGAAGGTGGTTGCATTGAACGACAGGTTTTCGATATAAATGACCCAGTCTTCTGTTGGAAGAAGATGCCATCTAGGACTTTCATAGCTAGAGAGGAGAAGTCAATGTTTGGTTTCAAAACTTCAGAGGACAGGTTGACACTCTTGTTAGGGGCAATGCGGCTGATCATTTATCATTCCACAAATCCTAGGGCTCTTAAGAATGACGCTAGGCTGGGTTCGTTGGCTCAGCCTGTCATCCCGTGCCTTTGGGAGGCTGAGGTGAGTGAATTGCCTGAGCCCGCAGGTTCAAGACCTGCCTGGGCAGGCGAAACCTCATCACTACAATAAATCAAAAAGTTAGCCGGGCGTAATAGTGCGCACCCGTAGTTCCAGCTACGTGGAAGGCTGAGGTGGAAGGATCACTGGAGCCCAGTAGGTTGAGGCTGCGGTGGCCGGAAGCAGCCACTGCACTCCAGTCTGGGTGACAGAGTGAGAATCCAACTCAAAAAAAAAAAAAAGGAATGACGCTAAATCTTCTCTGCCTGTGTTTTAGCAGTGAAACAACAAAGCCCGAATGACAGCACTTCTGTTTACGGCGTGGTTGACTAAACATTTTATGCCCACTGTTGAAACTTGCTGCTCAGAAAAAAAGATTATCTCCAAAATATGACTGCTAATTGACGATATGATTGAAATATGCAATGACATTGCTTGTTTTCATGCCTCCTAGGGGAACATGCATTTTTCAGCCCATGGTTCAAGGAGTAATTTCAAATTTCAAGTTTTATGATTTAAAAAATACATTTTGTAAGGTGGCAACTATCATGATGAATTTATCTGATGACTCCTCTGATGAATTCCACTTCCAAAGTTAAATTAAAAACCTTCTGGAGAGAACTTTCCACCGTAGATGCCATCAAGAACATTCATGACTTATGGGAGAAGGTCAAAATATCAACATGAATAAGAGTGTGAATATTGTTGAAATGACAACAAAGGATTTAGAGGATGACACACACTGAGTTGACAAAGCAGCTGCGGGGTTTAGAGGGTTGACTCTAAATTGAAAAGAAGATCCTACAGAGAAATCTTTCATGAAAGAAAAAGACAATCTATGTGGTGCTGTTTATTTCTGTTTTATTTTAAGAAATTGCCACCGCATCCAGTCTCTAGTAGCCACTACCCTGGTTAATCAGTCATCGACATTATGACTAAGACCCTCCACCAGCAAAGAGATTAAGTGTAACTGAAGACTCAGAGAAGCATTAGCATTTTTTAGCAATAAAGTAGTTTTCAATTAAGGTGTGTACATTGCTTTTTAAGACATAATGGGCTATTGCATACTTAATAGGCTACGGTATCGTGTAGATATAACTTTTACATGTGCTGAGAAGCCAAAAACATTTGTGTGATTTGCTTTATTGCAATATTCTCTTTATGGCAGTGGTCTGGAACCAAGTCTGCAGTCTCTCGGAGGTATGCCTATCAATATTTTCCTATTGTTTATCTTGTCTGTGTTGCAATCATATGCTATGCTTGATTGATTGAAATGTTTTCTTACATGAGAACCATTTAATTAATTGCTACTTTAATTTAGATGACATATTTGGGAAGGCCATAAAATGTACAGAAATAAAATGACTTATTTTCAGTTTATTAGATTGGTAAATTGCTTTTGTTAGGTTAAAAAAAAATCTCAAATCAACCAGATTAAAAAAAACTACGGTTATTGTTGGAATGTCTTCGCTTGGGAAGTGCTGGATTCTCTTTCATGGTGGGTGTTTGAGCGTGGGTGGGTGTGCCAGCAATCAACCCAGTGCCTTTCAGGGTCACACGCTTCAAAACTCGCACTGTCAGAATTGACGGGACTTGTTTAAGCATTTCCCTTTTACAGTGAACATGTGGTCAGGCTTCCTCAGCAGAGGCGGCTGCAGGGATATTGCAGGAGGACCAGGCATCTCCCACTGATTTCTAGACTGCGTGGCCGAGCAACCCCATGAGCCTAAGGCTATCCAGTGGCGCTCCGCCCCGGCGTGTGGCTGGAACATGGTTCTGCTGACACGGTAGCCCTGATCGGGCCTGGCCATCACTTTTCCGTGGCTCTCCCAACGTGGACGCCACGCGTTCTTGGCCTCCTGCCTTGGTGGCACATTGACTCCGTCTGGCCTGCTCATGCGAGTCTGCCAACGGGAACTCTTCCGCTCTCCAGGGCTTTGCTTCCTGCTCTCTCAGTTATTAGGGGGATCCACTCTGGTTTGGGCCACATGGAGACTCTTTCTCTCATGCAGTGGATTGCAGCCCCCCCTTCCCCAACAAAGTCTGAATCCTCTCCTTGGGGAGGGCACCTCCTTTCCAAGAAGTTTATTCTTTCTCAGGACTTTGCATCAGTCCTAAGGTAACTTACAGAGTTTTCTTACATCTTTTTAATTTTTTAAATTATGTATTAGTTTGTTTTTATTTATTATTATTTCTGGCCTATAATCTTTTTTTGAATTTTATTTTAGAGATGTGGGGTACAATTCAGCGTTACGTACATGCATGTTCATGATGCAGGTACCTGTGTTGATCAGGTGTGCCCCTACTTCCCCAGGCAGATTCCCACTACTGCCAATCCTACTTCCCCGCCCCACTCCTGGCAGCTTCCCACGTTATTACATTAATTCCCACATATTATGTTAATTGTGCAAGGTCTGCAGATGAGTGAGAACATGAGATACTCAATTGTTTGTTTCTGTGAAAGATTGCTCTCTTACATCTTATAATATCTCTTTTGCTTAAACTTCCCTTGACATCATGTTGTAGGTCTGGACCCAGCTTGAAACAGTAGAAAACAAAAATCTGGGGCTACGCAAGCATTCAGTTCTTTGGGAAAATATTTGATTTGAATGGTCATTTCTCTTTTATTCTTGTATCAAGCCTAGATGTTTATCTGAGTCTTCTTTAAAAATAATGGAGACCAAATCTTGCTTTGAGGGAACCACTACTGGCAGTTGATAATAGTTTTATTTACTGTGGCCACAGCCAACATCTGAGCTAATGATAATTAATTTGAGGGAATTAGAGGATTGATTTATTTAATTTTCCTAGAGGTAATTGTGAATTTCTTGACTAATAACATCAAGGAATTGAGACCTGTTAATGTTTAAAATAGTTTGTAATGGACATGAGCATTCTTTAGAAGAATAAAATCATATTCCAGTCAATTCCCTTACATTCGAAGTGTGGGTTTTAGTTGATAAGTTCTTCTCGTTACTAGAACCAGATCTACACTTGTGATCAGAGCAAACTGGCAAAGAGCTTTTTTGTTCACGTTGGGCTTTTTCAAAACATAGTGGAAGCATGAATGATGAATTGAAGCTAACAGAGCTGTCACTATGCGTTAGGTGACTGTATTTTATTTGATACTTGTATCAGTTATCTATTGCCACGGTAGTGCTGCATAACATGCTGTCCCCTGAATCAGTTTCTTTTGTAGTAAGTACAGGTGCAATGTTGGTGTCTTTGACTGGATTCAGTTGGGTGTGGTCTTGCCTGATCTTGGTCATCCGTCTGGTGTAAAGTAGCTCTTGGATGACCTTGGATCGATTTAGCTATGGTTACACCGCTCTGTTCCACTTGTGTTTTGTTCTTCCAGAGGGTAACTCGACATGTTCTCAGGGTGATGACAGAGGACAAGAGTGAGGGCAAGCGGGAGATACAGGTGTGTTCCTGGTTTCTGTTTGTGTCATATATACTAACATTCTGTGGGTCAAAGAAATTACATTGTGCAGTTTTTTTGCTGGGGCTGCTTTAACAAGCTACTGCAGATGGGGTGGCTTAAATAACAGAAAGGTGTTTTCTCACAGTTCTGGAGGCTGTGAGAAATCAAGGTGTTGCCAGTTTTGGCTGCCTCTGAGGGTTCTCTCGTTGGCTCTTAGATGGCCACCTTCACCTTGTGTCCTCATGGTGGCACACATCCCTGGTGTCTCTCTGTTTGTCCAGTTTTCTTCTTCTCAGGACACAAGTCAGACTGGATTAGAGTCCACCGTAGCACTCTCATTTGAGCTTCAGCACCCCATTAAAGCATCTATCTCCAAATACAGTTACATTCTGAGGTCCTAGGGTGAGGGTTTCAATATATGAATCTTGAGGGGGACACACTTCAGGTCATAACATATGACCAAGCCCAGAGTGATAAGGCATGAATACAGGGAGATGCAAAGAATGGGGCCATTATTACCCCCAATCTTCCACTATGCTAACAGAAATTCAGTGACGAGTTATTTCTTTTGTCATTTTACAGATGGAAAAAATTAGTCTCTGCTGGATTTAAGTTCCCTCTTGTCTGTTTCTTCTCATATGAAACATTGATTAACAAAAACGAGAGGCCAAGATACATCTTTATGCTTTTAATTTTTACATGTTTGAATTAGAGACAACCTCATACAGTGGCTAAGAGTATGAACACTTGGCAATAGCCTGCCTGAGTCCAAATCTCAGCTCCAGCATTAACTTGGCTGTTTTCACCTTGGGTGAGTTATTTAACCCTTAAGTATCTTAACTTCCGGCGTCCTGGGAATAAGAGTACTACCTACCAGTAAATAAGCAAATCTCTTCGTCTGTGCAAAGCTTAGAACACTACCAGGTGCATAGTAAACACTAGAAACTGTTTGCTGTAACAACAATGATAATCATCCTAACCTTTTCTCGGTTAATGAATGATGAGGTCTATTAAACACAATTCTCCTTTGATCAGGGTCACATTACCTGGTGGTCAGAGTGATGAGCGGGCTAAACCGTTTTGTTGGAAGCCTAATACTTACCATCCGGAATTCTGCTGGAGAACACACACTCCGCGAAGAAATTCTCACATCTTGAATCATCTGTAGGTTGTATAAAGTTGTAGTCTTTTGAACCTTCATTTCTAGAAATATGTGTTTATGAGGGAGGCGCCTACAATGTCAATGAGCTCCCTGGGCTATTTCTGCAGCTTCCAGTGGGTGATTCAGCTTCAAGTTTCTTTCTTCTTCAGACTCCTTGATAATCTGTGGTCCGGTCCCGATTCTGAAATGTACCAGCTTCATCACGTTGCTCTTCTCTTCACGTTTCCAGTGGCTTTCTAGGGACAAGAGGACAATGTCCTAGCTCCTTGTGCGAGCAGGCAAGACGGTCCATCGAGTGACTGTCTCACTCATCTCTATGCCCTGTGTGAACCCTAGACCCTGGGCAACAGGTGACGCTGGGTCACTTTCTCATCATGACTTACATTTTCCCACCACCACCGTTATTTTTTCTCATGCCTATTTCCTCACATGCTTTTTTTTTTTTTTTAAATACCTGTTGGCCTTGCAATTTGGTATTGGTCTTATGAGTCATCAGTTTTCTGCATTATCTGTTGATTTGTTAGAAAAAAATTGGTTTCTCATATAGTTTGTGTTATAATTATTGGTGAAATTAATGATCAGCTATCAAGCCTTTATATTATACTTTTGCAAATGCTACTTATAACTGAGTATTATAGTGTACTAAGAGTATGCCTCCCACATCCAAATGGGCAACAAATATGAAAAAACTGCTCAGCATCACTAATCAGCAGAGAAATGCATATTGGAACCACAACGAGATATCTCACACCAGTCAGATTGGCAGTTATCAAAAAGTAAAACAAAATAAAACAAACAATAGGTGTTGGCAATTATATGAAGAAAAGGGAACGCTTACACAATGTTGGTGGGAATGTAAATTAGTACAATCACCTTGGAAACCAGTATGGAAAGTCCTCGAAGACCTAAGAATATAATTATCATTTGATCCCGCAATCTGCCTACTAGGTGTCTACCCAGAGGAAAATAAATCATTATATCAAACAGATACCTGTACTTGTATGTTTATTGAAGCATTATTCCCAATAGCAAAGTCATGGAATCAGCCCGTGTCCCTCAATGGATGATCAGATAGAGAGAATGAAGTCCATATGTGGATTACTATTCGGAATGAAATTGCAACTTTTACAGCAACTTGGATGGAACTGTAGGCTGTTGTCTTCAGTGAAAAAACTACGAAACAGAAAGTCAAATTCCACATGTTCTCACTTATTAGTAGGAGCTAGATAATGTGTACAGATGGGCATACAGAGTGGAAGGATAGACACTGGGACTCAGAAAGGCAGGTGAATGGAAGTGGTGTGAAGGATGAGAAATTACCTACTGGGTACGATAGACACTATTTGGGTGAGGAATACACTAAAAGCCCAGACCACCACATGCAAAATATGTGTGTAACAAAACTGCACTTGCACCCCCTAAATCTTTTAGAAAAAAATGATGCTTCCCTCCCTTGAAGGTAATAATAAATTTCTTGCTTATTCACCTGTGTGGTTATCTTTGTACCCATCACTAATTCTTCCCATACTTCCCAAGAGCTTCTCAGTATAATTCTCCACATGGTTAATCACTTATGATCCTTCGTCAGTGCCTCCCCCCCTTTTTCCTTAAGAAACAAGCCCTCAACCCTTTGGTCTAGGGGGATTGTCCCTAGGCCTGCTGCACTGCCTTCATTCTAGGGCTTCTCTTTTTTGTCATTCTTGAAATTCCCTTCACCTGTGTCCTGTTTGGAATAGATTGCCTGTTTCTCCATGCTTCCTTGGCATAAACATTGAGGGTGAAGATAATTTCCTGGAATGTCAAGAACCCTTAGTTGCTAAATTCTGGTACAAGAAGGTTTTACTGCAGCAAATTGTAATGTATTTCAAGAATTGTGAACACAACCTTCATTTAACAAATGGACACTGGCTGATACTGAGTTTTAAATATATCACTAAAAGCAAGAATTTGGGACTTGCGATTCTTCAGAATTTTTAGGCGAAAAGTAGCAACTTCTGTTTACTGTAACACTTTGTCCTCATATCTCACCACTTTCCTCACAGTAGAAGACAAGATAGATTTTATGCTTACTTTAATGACTGGTAGCTCAAAGAAGCAATCATAATATCCAATGAACAAAGGCAAGATTATTGTGAGACAATTTCCTCTCCAGATCATTTAAACAGATTAATAAAAAGAATATTTACTGCCTACGGCTGTATCACCTTAGCCATGGATGGGCTGTCTTTAACTTTTTATGAGAGTATAAAATTCATTTTTTACCTTTAAGTCCCCTTCAGTTGTCCCCATTGTACGATGAAATTGCTGAGGGATGGAAATGTGTTGAGAATCCGAACTTGTGCACATGAGGGTTGTGTGAAGAAAGTTGAAATGAGTAAAGGAGTTTCTGGATGGTTTAGGTGCCTGGCCATTATTTTTCATCTTTCACCCGTGTCCAACAGCAGACCTCTGAGGGTTATGTGGGCTTGGGGAAAATGTATGGCAAACACATATGTTTCTAAGTCAGTCGAAAACGTTTCTAAATCAGTCAGCGTTCTTTGATCTTTTGTGTGACGCAGCCTGAGATGTTTTATCCTGTACAGAAATCTTTAAAGCAAAACTTGGGAGAAGTCATTCTTATTTTTTCTATTTCATAGTCTGCTTCAAACCAGCAACGTTGTATATATTTGTTCTTTTCCTCCCACTCGCTCTTCCTCCTTTTTTCCTTTGTCCTTTCTTTTCTCTCAACAAATACTTGCTGAAGATTTACACTATGCCAGGTGATATTCTGTGTTGGCGATGTAATGGAAAGCACAGGGAAGTCACTGAATCTAAGATGTTTACCTTACATTCAATTAGAGGCAAAGGGGAGGATTGAGGTCATCAAGGTTGACAGAGGTTGATCAATTTCCTTTAAAACAAAAATACTAATGACTAACATGTGGATACCTCAAAAATGTATATGGAACCACAGAAGATCCCCCCAAAGTAAGGTAATCCTAAGAAAAACAAAGTTAGAGGCATCACACTCCTAATCTCAATATATATTACAAAACTGTAGTTATCAAAACAGAATGGCATAAAAACAGACACATAGACAAATGAAATAGAATAGAGAGGCTGGAAATCGACCCACATATATACAGTCAACTAATGAAGACAAGGCCCCAAAGAAGACACAATGGGGAAAGGAGAGCCTCTTTGATAAATGGTGCTGGGAAAACTGGACATCCACATGCAAAATAATTAAATTGAAACTTTACCCTGCATTGCTCACAAACATCCTTTCAAATTGGAGTAAAGGTCTAAATCAAAGACCTGAAATTGTAAACTGTAGGGGAATAGCTCCTGAACATTGGTCTTGGCAATGATTCTTGGCAAGGGCACTCAAAGCACAGTTGACAAAGGCAGAAATAAGCAAGGGGAACTTCAAACTGAGAGTATCTAAGCAGCAAGGAAAATCATCAAGAAAATGAAAAGGCTGCCTATGGATCTGGAGAAAGTATTTGTGAACCACATGTCTGATAAAGGATGAATATCTGAAATATAAAAGGAACTCACATACTCAATAGCAAAACAACAAAAAAGAGTAGCCCGATTGAAAAATGTGCAAAGAACCCGAACAGACATTTCTCCAAAGAAGACATACGAATGGCCGGCAGGTGTATGAATCAGTGCTCAACATCACTAGTCATCAAGGGATTACAAGTCAAAGTCACAATGAAATCATCACCTCACACCCACTAAGATTGCTAGTATAAAAGAGATAACAAGTGTTGGCAAAGGTGTGGAGAAAAGGGACCCCTTGGATACTGTTTGTGGGAATGTAAGTCGGGACAGCCAGGATAGAAAACAGTATGGAAGTTCCTAAAAAAGAGAATTACCTTATGACCTAGCCTTTTTCTAATTAGATACCCAAAGAAAATAAAATCAGCACCTTGGGGACATCTGCACCCCCATATTCACTGCAGCATTATTCATGCTTGCCAAGATATGGAAACAACCTCATTGTCCATTGATGGATGAGTGGATAATAGAGAAAAATGTGATATATTATGCAGATATCATATTGAGCTTTGGAAAAGGAGGTCCTGGCCAGGTGTGATGGCTCACACCTGTAATCCCAGCACTTTGGGAAGCCAAGGCAGGAGGATCACTTGAGCCTAGGAGTTCGAGTTCAGCCTGGGCAACATAGTGAGACCTCATCTTTACAAACAAACAAAAAAATCAAAGAATTAGCTGGGTGTGGTGGCACATGCCTATAAGTCCCAGCTACATGGGAAGCTGAGGCAGCAGGATCACCTGAGCCCTGGAGTTTGAGTCTGCAGCAAATCATGGTCCTGCCACAGCACTCTAGCCTGGGCAGC
The DNA here is from genome assembly GCF_000164805.1 of Carlito syrichta. Classification (NCBI taxonomy): domain Eukaryota; kingdom Metazoa; phylum Chordata; class Mammalia; order Primates; family Tarsiidae; genus Carlito; species Carlito syrichta. Next base: position 14,978 of record NW_007232246.1, on the reverse strand, counting down.
AGATTGAGACCCTGACTCAAGAAAACAAAGAAAAAACAAGGAGGTCCTGTCGTTTGCAACAACATGAAGGAAACCAGACAGCATTGTGATTAGTGAAATAAACCAGACCCAGAAAGAAACATACTGCATGAAGATCTCTCTTACATGTGGATTCTAAGAAGAGTCGAATATGTGGAAACAGAATAGAACGGTGGTGATCAGAGGTGGGGTGAAAAGGCGTGGGTAGATGTGGGTCAAAGCTACAACGTGACAGTTACGTCAAATGAGTAGAAATAGAAATCTGAAGTACAGTGCGAGGAATGCGGTTTATAATGTGGCATCAGAGACTGGACATTTTGTAAGATTTTAGGTGCTCTTAATTTAAAAAAAAAGGTTAACTGTGGAAAGTGATGAGTATGTTAAATGGCTTGTCTGTGGCAATCATTTCATGGTATACATGTATGTCAAAGCATCACGTTTTACACCTTAACTTTATAAAATAAAAAAATGTATTGGCCTGAAAGCAGTCATCTGATAATTGAGAAATTTTTCGAAGTTTCTTCTTTCTATACATAGACGATGATAAAACGTCCCCATTCTCTCATCATTCTGCCGACTCAAGGGATAAGGCAGACCCTTCTGATCTCCTGCTCTGCACGCTTTTGGATGAATCATTTCACACCCAACATCATGATAGGGGGGTTATCATCTTTCCCTTAAACTAGCATTTCTTCCAGAGCTCCCTATTTTTGCTGATCTTTCCTATCACCCAGTGTTGAAATCCTTAGCAGCTTCAGTAGAATTGCCCTTGATTTTCCATTCGCCTGTTACCATTTATTTCCATTCATTTACCACATCCGGATTGTTTTTCTTCATTTGTCTGTTCTTCGCCACCTCGCGGTGACAGTCTTTCCAGGAGAGCCTCTCAGGGGTTATGTCTCTGCATGCCACTGGCCTCTTCCTGAGGGCACAGATGTCTCAGGCCTGAAGGACTTATCCAGGTCTGCTTATGCAGAATCTCAGGCTCTCATCAGAGGTTGTGTTCCTTCAGTTTCGACTTCAGAAGGTTCCAGAGATTTTGGCCGGGCTGGGTGGCTCAGCCTGTAATCCCAGCACTTTGGGGGACCGAGGTGAGAGGATCGTCTGAGCCTATGGGTTTGAGGCCCACCCGGGCAACTTGGCAAGACCTCATTTCTACAACAAATCAAAAACTAGCCGGGTGTGGTAGTGCACACCTGTAGTTCTGGCTACTTGGAAGACTGAGGCAGAAGGATTGCCTGAGTTCTGCAAGCGAGGCTCCGGTGGCCGGGAATGTGCCACGGCACTCCAGTCTGGGCAACAGAGTGAGACACCAACTCAAAAAAAAAAAGAAGGTTCCAGGGATTTTGTCTCTTATATTTGTCAACTCAAACGTTGACATGTGTTCACCTATCCTCTCACTAACCACACTCTAGCCATCTGTCCAAGATCAGCCTGCTCCCAGCTTTCCGACTCTCTGATATGCCTATGATTTTTGGCTTGCTTCTTGCTTTCCTGACTTAGCATCAACTGCTAACTCCAGTCTCACCCCATATGTCTCTCACAGGCAGAAGTGGTTTTTGATCCTGCAGAAGATAAGTACACACTCAAAGGGCTTGCCACGCTGGTAAGTTAGGGAGTCGTTCTAGATGGTTCCAGGCTCTGGTGAATGTCAGAGTTGTACAAATCCGTCTGCGCATGGTAGGAGTAGTTGCACTTCAAACAGTAGTCTTCTTCTAGACATGGAAGGTACTTACGGTTGTGACCTGATCAATGTGCCTTTTCCACAGAGAAAATCACATATTCATGAATTGACTTACTTATCCAATATAAGCCGTGCGTCAAACGCTGTGGGAGAGGCTTGAATTATAGATGTATAAGGCTTATTTCTTTCTTTTAAGCTTCCTAATATCCACAAGAAGACGAGAGAGTCATGCGTGTTTAATTATACGTGTAATTTAAAAATATACTTCATAAGATTATTTTAAGGAGTAAATGAATAGATGTGTTTAAAGGGCTTGAAACAGTTCCTGGAAATAGAACACACCATATACATGTTTGCTATTAATTTTACAATGAATTTTAATTATGTCCACATGCCAGGGGGCTACAGGGTTTCCTTTGCCTAGGAATGTTGTTTGTCCACTTGTGAGACTCCAACTAGGACTTTACAACACTGATTCCTTACTCATTCATTCATTCATTCATTCATTCATTCAAAAAAAACCCACTTCGTTGTCATCTTTTTACATGTCTGGACTATGTTAGCAACAAGGGAAAAAGAAAAATAAGGCAAAGTTCTTAGTCTCAAGGTGCTCTCATTTCTGTTTGTCCAGCATTTGATTCATGGAAGCATTCTAATAATTGAACTTCTTATATTTCCTGGTTTTTTGCTGCCAATGGGAAATACATATGGGCAATTTGGGTTTTGTCTGAAATAAAGAAAAATGCAATCAGATTACTCAGGGCTGCTCTGGGCCTGTTCAGGTTTAGATGAAGTATTTGCACTGTCTACGTCGACAAACCGTGCTCCAAATGTCACACAGAGCTCCGAAGAGCTGGATCACCAGAAAGGATCTATTTGCAGTGACCACAGATTTTACTATTAAATATATTTTTCTAAATTCTTGGGAAATTGCTGATGTATAAATGGCTAATTTTAACGAAGCAGACGATTCTCATTTAAGTAATAAGATGCAGGGGAAAGAGCCCTAGATCATGCCCTAGATCTATTTGCAGTGACCACAGATTTTATTATTAAATATATTTTTCTAAATTCTTGGGAAATTGCTGATGTATAAATGGCTAATTTTAACGAAGCAGACGATTCTCATTTAAGTAATAAGATGCAGGGGAAAGAGCCCTAGATCTGAAATTAGAACATGCGGGGGCTGATTCTGGTTTCGCCATTTCTAGTCACGCCACTTGGAGTACATCATTTAACCTCTTCATTTGTGAGGTAATACGAATAAACACCACACAGGGTTAATGAGAGGATTGCAGGACGCATTCTATTCAAGGACTTTCTGGGTTGTGGTAAATGCTAGCCATATCTTGTTTTATTTTATGTGTCGTCTATTTATTTGTTAGAATTGTGGGGTACAGGTGAGGGTGAGTTATATCGGACTATTTCGTAGGAAAGAGTTGGGCTTCTGACCAGCCACTCCCCCGAGGGGTGAGCCTGGCACTCAGTGGGTGGTTTTATTTCCCTTTTCTCCCCCTTCCTCCCTCCCTTGCCCCTTTAGCCACGCTCAGTGCCTGTTGTTCCATGCTTGTGTCCGTGTGTGCCTGCCCAGTGTTTAGTGCTCATGTATGAACGAGAACATGCAGTGTGTAGTGATGGTTTCCTTAGAATGGTGTTCTTAGAATGATGTTCCATCCATGTTGCTGCAAAGGACATGATTTTATTCTTTTTTAGGGCCATGGAGTATTCCACGGTGTATACATGCCACCTTTTCTTTATCTGATCCACCATTGATGGATATCTGGGTTGGATCCATGCTTTGCTGTTGTAAATAGTGCTGCAGTAAACATGTACGAATGCAGGTGTCTTTTGGGTAGAACGATTTATGCTCCTTTGGGTGTCTTCCCAACAGTGGGATTACTGAGTCAAATGGCAACTCTGTTTTTAGTTCTTTGAGAACCCTCCAAACTGATTTCCACAGGGGCTGAACTAGCTGACACTCCCACTAACAGTGCATGAGCATATTCGCTTTTCTCCATGGCCTCATCAACATCTGTTGTTTTTTGACTTTTTAATGACAACCGTCCCGAGTGGTGTTAGGTGGTGTCTCATTGTAGCTTTGATTTGCATTTCTCTGATGGTTATTGTTGCTGAGCATTTTTTTATGGGTTTGTTGGCTGCCTGGAAGTCTTCCTTTAAGAAGTGTCTGTTCATGTCCTTTGCCTACTTTTTAATGGGGTTATTTATTGATATACTTTCCTGTCAATTCATTTGAGTTCTTTATATAATGGATTCTGGATGTTAGACTTCTGTCTGGTGCATAGTTCACAAATATTTACCCCCATTCTGTGGGTTGTCTTTTTAGTCTCTTGATGGCTTGATGAGGTCCCACCTGTTGGTTTTAGGTTTTGGCAGCCATATTTGAAATGGAGGTGGCATACATGACCCTTTGTAATTTGTATTGCTTCGCCTGACTCTGCAGAGGGTTTGAGAGTAGCACTTCTTTTGATTTGTCACAAACGTTTTACACATTTGTCTTGAGGTTGGCTGTTAGCAGGGGCTATGGCTACTTTGTCCTTCTGATGTGATTTGCAAAGAAAGCCACGCTCGTGTGTACCCAGTGGATACGCAATTAATTCAGATAGGGCCTGCATTCCTGGATACAGCGATGTGATCAGCATATTGGAAAATTCCAGTGGTTTCTGAATAACTCATCTGGGCTGGATATTAATACACTTCAGCTTCTTGGAGGTCAGTCATCTATTATAATGGCCATGGGTTTATTTCTCCATCTCTATTTTATGCAAGCTGACTTAATACCCTTGCAACAGCACATTGTCATGTGACATACTCTAGGAGAGATTTGATATCAATTTGTCAAGCATGATTTAGGAATAATGAAATCCATTCGCCCAAGATATGGTGGAGAGAACGGCACGCTATCGATGAGGTGCCACGCTAGAGATTTCTTCTAACTCCATGTGTTCCTTGACTTGCGAAAAAAGGACATTTCCTCTGACTTACACTGAAGGCTGGCTCTTCCCTTAGAGGCTGTACAATTCCCATCAAAATAATTTAATGATGAAAATGAAGCTGGTCTAATTGAATTCAGTGTGAACTAAGAGTCATCACCTTAGGGTGGGTTTAGCCCTTAGCGCTTAATATTCTGCTCAGCAGCTCTGCTCTGTGGCAAAGCTAGAGCTGTTGTCATCATGGGCATCAAGCTCAGGAAGACACTGTCCTCTTTAACACAGAGAATGGGAAGCTAGGCGTGGGCCTGGAACGGTGATAACTAACCACCTTGACTACTTAGGAGCTTTTAAAGCCTGAAACCTCATCAGAAGTCAATCAACTCCACGGGTCTCATTAAAGCTGGTACAAAACCTGAAATTCAGTGTCTTTGCTTTACCTTCAAAGGTTCACGTTTTTTATTTAAATAACTCACCTAACTTCTACCCTCTCCTCCTTAGGAAGAGGTTTTAATGAGTATCATAGGATTCCTGAGTCTCTGACGTGAAACTTACTTGCAAACTGACTTTTTTTTTTTTGAGTTGGAGTCTCACTCAATCGCCCAGACTGGAGTGCAGTGGCCGCTCCCAGACACCGCAGCCTTGACCTGCTGGGCTCCGGTGATCCTTCCGCCTCAGCCTTCCGAGTAGCCGGAATTATAGGCGTGCACTACCACGCCCGGCTGATTTTTTCATTTACTGTAGAGATGAGGTCTCGCTGCCCAGGCGGGTCTCGAACCCACGGGCTCAGGCCATCCACTCACCTCAGCCTCCCAAAGGCGCGGGATTACAGGCTGAGCCACACAAATTGACTTTTAAAAATCTGGTTGGAAGTTCTAAGGACAGAATTCCCTGACTCACCCGCTGTGAAATACCATGCTCACCTCCTCACTGTCTGGTCCTGCTTCATTTAAGCAGTGATGTTTTAAGGGCTGGGATGCAGCCGTCTATTTTATTTCACTGGGTCTCTGAAAGACATTCCCATGTTGAAACGGGCCCATTATTTAGACCGGCTTAATTTGTGCCTTAAAATGACTTTGGAAATAAGTTTTGATTAAAAAGTTACACCCCTGATGCATTTTTCAGTAGCACAGCACAAAACCTATTTGCAGAAGTCATTCCTGCATGCCAGATTGGGCAGAAGAAGCCTTAATTCCCCTCAGTAACTGTGTAGGCAAAAAGAAATCAGGAGGCTAGTGAATGAACAGGAAGCCATAAAAATCACAGACATCTTTGCTTCCGTCTTGTTTTTCCATCGACGGGATTGTGCAGTCAAAAATCACGGCCACAATTGAACGTAAAGTATTTTAGAATGAATACACACATATTTTCTTTTCTGAAATAACTATTAACAGCCAAGAGACATATGCTTCAGTGAATACTTTTAGTTGAGTCATAAACCGCATTTCCAGCCACTGTCTTTTTGAAGCCAGCTGAGACAGCGACACAAGAGGATGTTAAAAGCAAATCAAGCCCTCGCTGAGCCCCTCTGTGTCTTCCCCGTGAGATTCCAGTTACTTTTCTTCTCCCAGAGTTGCTGTGAGCGGCACAGTTTCTGCCTTGTTAAGGGATGCTCTGTTCTCTAAAAATTCCAGAGAAAATGAAGACCCTTTTTGCTCTTTGGAAACTAGATGGAGGGAGTGTGGTTTGTCATGGAGAATTTGCTGAAGATGGCGAACTGTGCAAATCACGTAGTTGCTTCTGTTATTGGATGTTTGCTGTTTGAGGCGTTTGATGTGTCACAGGCCAGGAGGCCTAAGGAGGTGAGACCAACAGCAACAGAAGAAAAATAATAACACTGAAAAAAAGGTGTGGGGCTGGTGTTGGACGCTGGAGGGTGAATGAAGGGGAAATAAGAAGCCTATGGAGCACGCCAAAGCCAAGTGTCCAAAGTTAAAGCAGAGTTCAGAGATAGCTGCTGCAAGGTATCTACTTGACTGCAGGGTCAAGGCCAAGGATTTGGGCCCTAGAGCAACACCTAGGTTAAATCTGCTGAGCGGGAAGGAGAATGCTTGGGGTTCCATCCACATCCATTCACTTGTGCTGTTATGATAAGTCATCTTCTGAAGGCTTAAGGCCCTGAATTTGCAAAGTAGGTAGACTTCCTAATGTCCTGGGGGTTGGGGGTTCTTAAAAAAGCTTAAAGGACTGAAATTCTTTCTTGAAAGTGCAGGACAGGCAGTTATTATAGTTCAACATGAAAGTTTGTAAGAAATAACCAGACTTTAGTACAAATAACGACGACAACTTATCTACAGGAGTCAAGTAAATCTTGCCGTTGAGAATCTGCAGGGAAGGGGGCCACACCTCATCCACAAGGGTCCCTGCAACATGAACATTTGTTTACCTAACCCTGAATTGTACCCCACATCTGTAAAATAAAAAAATCACATAATAAAATTTTAAAAAATTATGTGGTCTGGGTGTGGTGGCTCATGCCTATTATCCCAGCACTTTGGGAGGATGAGGTGAGAGGATTGCCTGAACCCCCTGGGCAACTTGGTGAGACCTCCTCTCCACACTAAATCCAGAAAAATGAGCTGGGTGGGGTTGCATGTGCCTGTAGTTCCATCTACTTGGAGGCTGAGGCGGAAGGATCACCTGAGCCCTGCAGGTGGAAGCTGCGGTGGCCGGGAGTGGTGTGCCACTGCACCCCACCTGGGCGACAGAGTGAAACTCCGACTCAAAAAAGAAAAGTATGTAAAATGGCTAGAAGTTGAGGTCGCACTACAGACATGGCCCTGACACTTGCAAGGGTAAAGGCTCACAGGAAGCTGCTGTTGTAACCTTAAGTCTCCCTCATCCTCTTCCCTCCTCTCTGTGCACCCAGCTGCACGCTCACTCGAATGCCCAAGCTTTCTCCATGGCCCTACCTTAGGCCCACAGGACCATGGGGAGACCATCTCTTCCCCCACCCTGCTCTCCCAAGCACAGACCATGCTGCTGGTGTGTGCCCCTCCAGGCCTGTTTCCCCAGCATGGTCTGTGCTTGGGAGAGCAGCACGGTCTGCGCTTGGGAGAGCAGGGTGGGGGAAGAGATGGTCTCCAACCCTGGAAGTGGATCTCAGGGCATCTCGGTGAGTCATTCTGGGAACACGCACCTGGCGTGTAGTCTAGAATGTTGAATGGAAGGGGGGTGTGGAAGTTGGGAGGGTGAGTGGGGAGGGAGAGGCTGGGGAAGGGGCAGGTTCGGAGGTCCCGCCGACTTCTTGCATCGTGGGGAGAAGAGAATCCGGACAAGAGCTTGAGGACCTGGAGCAGGGAGTGCACTAGCCTCGGTCTCTGGGAGGACAACCTCCTTATGAATTTCTTGCTGTTCACAGACAACCTGCCGAGAGAAATCTTTCTCCACCTGGGCCTCTCTCCAGGGTCACCTTCCTAATGTCCAGTTCATTTCATTCTCCAATGACCTCAAAGTTCTTGCCTTTCTACCAAATTGCTATGGTCTTTCATTTTTTATATTGGGGTGTCCAACCTTTTGGCTTTCCTGGGCCACACCAAGTAAAGAGGAATTGTCTTGGGTCACACACAAATTATTTAATATAGTTAGTGTATATTAACAACAAGGCTTCTTTTAAAAATATTTTTATCATAAAGTTAGCAAGATGAGAACAGGATGAAACTACTGGGAAATTCGGCCTTGTTTTCATAAAACTAAATTATCAACGTCTGGTTCGACGGGAGCGGTTGCAATTCTCAGTCGGTTCTCAAGGTGCTCGTCAGAAATGTGTGCTTGAATTCTGCTCTCCGTGTGCTTCCTCACTGAAAACAGTCGCTTACAAATGTATGTGCTGCCGAAAAGTGATGTCATGAATGAGGTGTGATGGTGAACTTCAAAAAAGAAAGTATGCATAGGATCACAAAGACAATAAACACCAAGAAACACGTGCTGAGTATCACATGTTCTCACTCATAAGTGGACCTTGAACAACTACCGTATTACTATAAGAAAAGGATTGAAAGTAGCAGGAAACTGTGGGAGGGGGGATGGGGTTGACAGTAGTCAATATCTGCCTGGGAAAGGGTGGGGGCACACCTCATCAATAAGGGTAACTGCACGGTTAATATATGTATACCTAGCCCTGAATTGTACCCCACAATTTTAAATAAAAATTTAAAAAGGGAAAACAAAACAAAAAAAGAAACACTGGGGCCCCATTCCCAGCTGTCCTGGGCTGCATATGGCCTGAGGGCCACAGGTTGGACAGCCTGCTTTAGATCATTTCCTGTACTGTTCCCTGTCTGTGAAACACCCTCTTATGCCTGAAAAGCTCCTGAAAATCCTTGAAAACTTCCCTGGCTTCCTCAGAAGTTAATTGCACTCTCCATTTGGTGCTGTCCTTCGTTTGGATCTTTATTATAGCACATACATTGAATTTTTTTTTTTTTTTGAGTCGGAGTCTCACTCCATCACCCAAGGCTGGAGGGCAGTTGTACCCTCATGGCCACCCCAGCGACGACCCCCCTGGGTTCTGGTAATCCTTCTGCCTCAGCCTTCCAAGGAGCTGGAACTACAGGCCTGCACTACTATGCTGTCTTTTTTTTTTTTTTTTTGTAGAGATGAGGTCTCGCCAAGTTGCCCGGGCTGGTCTTGAACCCGTGGGCTCAGGTAATCCACTCGCCTTGGCCTCCTAAAGTGCTGGGATGACAGTTTGAGCCACCAAACCCAGCTGCATTGAACTTTAATGATGGGTTTCCTCTTTTTTTTCTTCTCCATGTCCCTGGGTCCTCCATATACAGCAAAGAACCCAGTATACAATAAGTAGTCAATACTATGTGAAGCTGATAAGATGTTGGACTGACCCATCTCCTACTCTGGCGGGAAACACACTTGCGACTTCCTGCCCCTGGCATGTCTTAGCTCCATCTCCCTCTCCTTTTCTACCCTTCACTAACATCCTTTCCTAACTTTCATCCCCTTCCCAGCCTCACCTTGGTAGCTATTTTCTGCCATTTGTCTGCCTTCATTTTAGGTTCCCAACCAAGCTTTTGACTTGCCGAGTTTTCATGACTCTATTTGTTTCTTCATGAGAAATGAGAGATGGGTTTGAATTTGTAAAGTCAGGTCAGCTAATGGAAAAAAATGGAATGGCCTAGCTCCTGAATACATTAGAACAAGGAAGTCGCATGGCGAAGAAAGGTCCATTTGACTGGTTGACCTGGACACCAGTTGAGGCAGCAAAAGGACCCACAAGCCCCCTTCCTGTTGCTTTTGGTGGCTGAAAAGAGCCGTCACTTCCCAGAACCAGAGAAATTCAAAGCTGATGAAGCGTTCAAGATCACCCATTCCTATCTTTTTATTTAACAGCTGAGAAATCTAAAGCACCAACAAGACAATAGAAAGTTGTGAGCGAGCCACAATGAAAACCTAGGCCGCTTGTCCCCAGTTAGTTATCTTTCAACTCTTCAATGCTATCTAGCTCTAACTGTATCTGTACACGATCTAACTTAACACCTTGATTTGAATATGTTTTGACCCTGCTTGAATCTACCTGCACAGTTCACACACTTACTTATCATCTTTGTTGACATTAGGGGTGAGGACAATGGCAGGTGTGAGACTAGGCCCGAGGATACAGAGACCAACCAGAGCTTGTCCTTGTCCTAAAAATCCTCATCATTGGGTAATCACACAATGTTGGAAAGGACAGTGCTTAACGCAGTTTGGAAGATGAATGGTGAGGTGGGTTTCCATGAGGATGTGACATCAGACCTGGGTCTTAAGGGAAGGGACACTGAACAACGAACCCGAGAACATCTGTGGGCAAATAGTGTGATTCCCTCATGGCCAGCTCCTGAATGGAACCCAGAGGCGTTCAGGGGAAGGGCGCTGCCAGGTGGCTGACAGGCGTGGCTTTAAATCCCTGCTCTGATCAACTGACTTAGCTTATCGGAGTCTGAGTTGCTTCACCTCCTCAATGACAATAGTAATACTTCCTGGACAGGGTTCTTAGAGGGATTAAATGGGATAAAGCGAGTTAAATCCTCTGCTTATGGATTTCTGCTTTCCTTTCCAGAGAAAGCTGTTCTCTGATCAGCAGAGCTATGAATGAAAATCTCAGGTTGGAGCCTGAGGCTGACCTCAATCATTCTGCTCTGCCTCCCAAGTTCTGGTCCTCATAAGAAACAGGACACAGGCACGGAAGTTAGGAATAAATTAAAATATCAGCCTTGAGACTGGATCGGCAAGCTTGGTGGCAGAGAAGCCGGAAAACCGCCATTCTCTTCAGATTAGGAGTTTCAAAAAAGTATGTTTAAATTGTAGTGGAGATCAGTTAAAGGTAATATTCTGGAATGGACACAACAAGGCTGGGCAGGAAGGGATGCTCACGCATGTTTTGGAATCAATCGGCCACTTGGGAATTGTGGGAGCTTGCAATACTGTAAGCCCAATATTTCATTTTCCCGCCCTGCAGTGCCCCTTTTGGAGGGCATTTTACACACCTTTACCCTGCTGAACTTGGGAATGAGCACAGGTTGGACCGTGAAGTGTGGTAGAAAAGGCGTAGATTCCTCGCCGGGGGAAGCTTTAAGAGCCGGGGCTTGGTTTGCCATGTCACGCCTCCCTCTGCTGCCATGACAAGCACTATTTTTAGCTCCCGAGGCTTGAGTCCTGGAGTGAAGAGGAATTAGAACAAAGCAGTGGCTGACTCATGATAGACACACCCCCTGACCAGAAAGCTGTGTGTTGCAAGCCACTAAGATGATAGAGTTGTTTGTTGTTGCAGCCAAACCTACCCTGGCTTGACTAATCAGTAGTTGTTAAATCATACCATGTAAGCAACCATTATCTAACCAAAGTGTTCAAGTCTGTCCATTGTTTAAATTTTGTGGTTTGGGAAGAAGTTCCGTATGAGGTGGTTTGATTCTTTTTTTGGCTTGCTTTTGAGATTCTGTGAACTCAGAGATTTTGCATGGTTACTCCCATCCATCAAAACAATAAGCTATGATGAGAATGAACATCTAATTTTGTTTCTACTTTATCTATTTTTCTACATCTTTCACAATTTTTCTGTGTCTGAATCTTCTACATTGATACGCAGCATATGATTTTGTGATATTTGTATCACAGATTTTGTGATATTTGTAGATTAGTCTTTGCCTATGATCCATCACTGACCAAAGACAAGGATCACATCTACGTGGTATATTCCTGCCTATGTTAGATCAAAATAACTGCTAGGAAATGTAAAAATGTAGTCAAATGACAAAATTTGTCATTTGTCTGGAGTGTTTCTAGAAACATGTTATAATTTTGAATGTAATTGCCCTGCAAATAGTATAGTAGAATTGTTTAGAATAAATTTGTGTAATCAGTAAATAAGGATAATACAGAATAGCTATTATAACCAGATTGGGTTAGAGAAAAAAATAGAGATAGGGTCAATTCTATCATCTTCAAACATTAAGCAGGGAGCTTTTACTCTTAATGAAACTCTACTGTGCTAAGATCGTTCACATAAAAGGAACGCGATCATCTGTGAATGGTGTAAATACCACAAGCTATATACATAGACATACATACAGAGAGAGAGAGAGAGAGAGAGAGAGAGAGAGAGAGCAAGACAGAGAGACAGAGAAAGTGAGGGACAGAGAGAGAAACAGAGGGTGTCACTGGCAGGATTCAGAATTAATGGTAGGAACTATTAAATGGGAAAAGGATTAATATCATATTAGGAAATAAATGAAAAATGATCTGAACTGACCTCTTCATTGTCACCATATTCAAATTATAGCTGAAGGACTACATTACTACAATTAGGGGAAAAATCCCAGTGGAAATCAGCAGACTCAGTATAATGTAAATGTTTTTTAATGACGAGAGAAGTCTTGTAAGTGGTATTCTCATTAATGATGCTAACTCTGTGCACTAACGCTTCTTGTCACATTCAACAAGATCAAAGTTCTGCAAGGATGGCCTCATTTAAATATCAGCCTGGTAGGAATGAGAAGGCAGTGCAATTAAGGACCACACACCCCGATGTAGACAAGTGACTCCAGCTGCTATATTTATAAATAAGTCTCAGAGAGGCACATTCTTTTACCCTGCAAAGTTTCCACACATTCTTTTACCTTGCAAAGTTTAGAGCAGGACCGTCCAATGGAACTTTCTGGGGTGATGGAAAGATCCTCTACCTGTAAGCTCCGTAATGGTAGCCACTGGCCACGTATGGCTATTGGACACATAGCTATCGCAATGGAATTTTTAACTTTACTTGTTTCATTAATTTACATTTAATTTTAAATAGCCATTAAATAGCGGTTCAAGTCTACCTTAGTGGGGAGTGTAGATCCAGTGAAAGCGGTTCAAGTCTACCTTAGTGGGGAGTGTAGATCCAGTGAGATCTCGTCTTGGAAGAGGTGGAGGTAAGAGGACTAGCTGTTGTAACCCCTTGCCTCCCTTTTGTCCTGGCAATACGTCAGGTCTGCAGGCGAAGGTGTTATCCCTGGAGAAGGCACCAGCTGCGATGTGTTCTCAGCCAACATTCATAGCAGCTGGGATGAGAGGAGGGGCGTGCACCCAATGGTAAAAGAGTTCTGGGCGGGACACCAGTAGCGTCCACCAAAGTAGGCATGGCAGAAGCTCAGGTGCTTCTTTGGTGGAGACTTCAGCACAATAAATTGCAGACGGAACCGGGGGCTGAGGACTACATGTTGTCTGCACAACACAATTCTTTCCACCTCTTCACTTGGTCATGTGCAGTCGTTCATTCATTCATTCTAGAGATAATTAGTCCATTATGTTGCAGGACTAACCCATGCTCTGGGATTAGAGTCATGATTAAGTTTACCGATTGGTGAGCAATAGACTTGTAAGTGGATGATTACAGGAAAATGTGAATAGATGCTATCGAAGTGATGTGAATCTGTGCAAGCAGAAAAGGAGGGAACAGGAGTGGGGAACTGAGAAAAGTTCGCAGAGAAGTTGAAATTGGAACTAGGGATTGACAGATGATTAGCATTTAGTCAGACAAATTTCCCTAGTTATGCAACAATCAGGCACATCAGTACTAAGACATAAACAATGTTTTATTCTAGTAGGATTTAGAAGAATGCTTGGATCACAAGTACAAGCATTCAGAGGTTGTAGAATGTGATCGATTCTCTCTCTTGGTGACCTGTGTTGAACCCTCTGATTCTGCATTGCAGTATGTTCTTTTATTGACTTGAACACATAGAATATTATTCAGCTTCTGTTTGCCTGGCATTAGTATTCATAAGGCAACTCAAATGAATCAAAGGCCATTTTACACAAATAAACGTATGCTTATGACATATACAAGTGCTTATGACATACTACACATGGAGAGTGCCTCAGTTTCCCGTCCAATGCGTGTAATTTGAATAACAGACACTTATTTTCTCATGAATTTGATTCCTTGGACTCAGATGAGAGATAACAGGATTCTAGTGTGATGAATTTTCTCCTGATTGTTTGAGTTGGAAGTTTGTCATTAAGACAAAGAAAAACTGCTATCTATCTATTAAAAAATCCAAGTGTAAGGGTGACTATGAAAGAGCTTCAATAGTGGTATGTTTTGCAGATTTGCTCTATAATAAGTCATTTATCATTCTCCAAGACGACCATTTTCCATTTTCACTAACAGGGTGGCTGATTGGATGTGTTCATTAAATGGGCAAAGTCAAAGTGAAAATATATCTTTTGAACTCACTATTGGAAGTAATTGGGGAGGACATCAAGGCTTGAATCTGGTAACTCAGCTTTGAAAATAAACGACTTTGTCCATCAGATGTTGTTTTTTTGTAGAGAAAATAGATGCGTGCAGATAGCGAGGGAAAACTATGTATTGTCTTCTTCCTGTTTCTGGAATACCTGAAACTATTTACCTCTCTCTCTTATTTATTATTATTATTATTTTTTAACAGACAGGGTCTTTCTATGTTACCCAGGCTGGAGGTGAATTCTTGGACTCAAGTGGTCCCCCTGCCTCAGTTGCCGGAGGAATTAGGACTACAGTGTGTGTCACCACACCCTAAGTGATTGCACCTTCTGAGTTTTATTTGCTGGCTCCTCATCTTCTTTCTAGTATCTAAATTTTGAAGTGCCCAAGGGTGACTAAACCCTTTGTTCTCTTCTCCAGCTACTCAATGACATGTCATCTCATTCAGTGCCATTGTTTTTAATATCTCCAAAATGTTGGTGATCTATAAATGGTATTTTCTCTTTTTTTTAAATCAGTATTTTTTATTATGATATTGTGGGGTACGGTTAAGGGTTAGGTATACAAATATGCTTCGTTCAGGCCCCCTTGTTGATAAGAGGTGTCT